>NC_057730.1:35103604-35136604 GCF_004010195.1 Chiloscyllium plagiosum
CATGTATATACAGTATCAATATTTCTGAGGACATCTCTTCTTGAGATTCAATATCCTCCTCTCTCCCTGCCCCAGCAAATGTCTCTTTTCATCAATGTTAGAACAAAATGCTGTAACGCGATTTATGCTAGTTTTAAAACTTTTTAAACTTGTGTTAGACATTATGGAATAAATTCACTGTTCTGCAAGTATTTGTTCCCACACTAAATGCCCCTTAACACTTTCCTATCTAAACTCATTAGTAGACATGGAGTGCTCAGTTCCTAATGGCAACTGTAAGTTGTTTAAAGGCTTCAATAGAAGGGTTTTGAGTAGGCACTGCAGTATCTCCCAGCACAGCAGGGGGGCGGGTTGGAGTTTGCAAGGCTGAGTCATTTTTAAGTGTTCTTAAATGTGGCAGCCACTGTGGTAGCGGCCGGTACAGGGAAAAGCAAAATAAAAAATATACAGACGGCAACTTTCCCAAAAATAACTAGCTGTTAATAACACTTAAAAGTACAAAAAGGTTGATTCTTTAATAAAGTGCCTGGAGAAACCCAGGTGTTTTTTTTCTGGGATGTTGATTAGAAAATTGATCAGTTAATCATATTGCCAAGAGGAAGTTTTGGCAGGATTCGTCAATTCCTATTATATTTCTTCAGTTTATCATAATGGAATATGTTAGCACTAGAAGCAGAGTACTTTCAGTAATTTCTCTTACATTGTAAGCACCTATGTCACACAAATGAGGAGTCCAAGTCTTCCCCCTACCTTGTCAATACTGTTGCTGGTGGGAGATGCCATGTTGAGGCTGTCCCTCAGGTATCCACTGGCTTTCTCACAATGCACGAGGCTCATCTGGCTACTCTCCTGTTTAACCAGCATGGCACGAACACCCCTGAATGCAAACAGGGCTGCTTTTGGCAACTGATTCCTGCAAGAGATCAATACTCAAGAATCAGGCATGATTCCACAAGCAAGCCAAAAGACTAATAATGCAGATGGGTATGTACGTTAATTTCCACTAGAAATGGGATATCAGTGACCTACCCAGCTTGTGTGGCTGGCTTAACAGAAGTGTACAGATTATAGATGCAGTTGTAAACGCCATTTCTTTAATAAGAATTAAATGATGGTTTCTAAATTTTTAATTGATAAGGGCCTGCGATTGGTAGAATGCAGATTGTTCTGTTATAACGCATGTTTCATCAACGTGAATTTGCTGTAACGCGATTGAAGGCAGTTTTAAAACTTTTGTGTGTAAGATATCATGGAATAAATCCACTGTTCTGCAAATGCTTACTTCCACACTAAATGCCCCTTAACACTTTCCTACCTAAACTCATTACTAGACATGGAGTACTCGGTCCCTAATGGCAAGTATAAACTCCATTCCTTTAATAAGATTCAAATGATGGTTTCTAATTTTTAATTGATAAAGGCCTGTAATTTGTGGAATACAGGTTGTTCTGTTACAACAATTCACGTCAATGTGAATTCACTGTAACAAGATTGACAAATTAGGGACACTGATTCTACAGTATGAGTTTTTAAAACCGGTGTTGGCTGTAACATGATTACAGTGCCAACACTTTAAGCACTGTTTCTAGAATATAGAACAATATAGCACAGAACAGACCCTTCAGCCCTCGATGTTGCACCGACTTGTGAACTAATCTAAGCCCATCCCCCTACACTATCCTATCATCCATATGCTTATCCAAGGACTGTTTAAATGCCCCTAATGTGGCTGAGTTAACTACATTGGCATGCAGGGCATTCCACGCCCTTACCACTCTCAGAGTAAAGAACCTGCCTCTGACATCTGTCTTAAACCTATGCCCCCTCGTACAAGCTGATGTCATCATCCTAGGAAAAAGATTTTCACTATCCACCCTATCTAATCCTCTGAACATCTTTATATCTCTATTAAATCCCCTTTTAGCCTTCTCTCCAATGAGAACAGACCCAAATCTCTTAACCTTTCCTCGTAAGACGCTCCCTCCAGACCAGGCAACATCGTGGTAAATCTCTTCTGCACCTTTTCCAATGCTCCCATATCCTTCCTGTAATGGGGCAACCAGAACTGTATACAATACTCCAAGTGCAGCTGCACTAGCGTTTTGTATATTTGCAGCATGACATTACGGCCCCGGAACTCAATCCCACTACCAATAAAACCTAACACACCGTATGCCTCCTTAACTTTCTGAAGTGTGATTTTTCTATAACACTGGATTGCACAAGACGGAACCAGCACATTATAGAAGAGCTGACTACATAAAAGAAGTAGTAAGTGACCCCCTTCTCAAAGTGACATCTCTACTGAACTGTAACACAACAAAAGAAAAAAAACTTTAAACAAACTTAACAAATCATATTAAAAGAAGATGCTGATGTGATGCCTATAATCGCTTTGCTTTAAGAGTAACATCATTTAACATGCAGATGAACCAAGTACCTAGATATATCATCACGCAACAAGGAGCTATGGCAACTTCTGTCTGGTAACACCTTAGATAATGGCTGTGTCTAAAGATTTATTTTGTACTGCAAATACCCTGTGGGCGGCACGGTGGCACAGTGGTTAGCACTGCTGCCTCACAGCGCCTGAGACCCGGGTTCAATTCCCGCCTCAGGCGACTGACTGTGTGGAGTTTGCACGTTCTCCCAGTGAATTGCCCGTAGTGTTAGGTAAGGGGTAAATGTAGGGGAATGGGTGGGTTGCGCTTTGGCGGGTCGGTGTGGACTTGTTGGGCCGAAGGGCCTGTTTCCACACTGTAAGTAATCTAATCTAATCTAATCTAATCTAATCTACCCATAGTACTCAGCTGGTATTGCCTTTAAAAATTGCAGAAAATAGGAAACGATACAGGCTGGATGATCTCTGATGAGTTTAAAGTTAAACTAGTACAAACAGTAGAGTAATCTTTGGATACAGTCTTGTCATGGGTGCTACCACGCAGAATGATTAAGGCTTTTGGTCATGTGATGATACTTGATACATCAGCATTTTAAAGCTTCCTAAATTGACACAATTCTTAAAATAACAATGAAGCTGTGTTGTGCTGTGCTCCAGTTGCCAGGGAGAAGGACAAGACTGTTTTCTTTTAACCAGAACAAAGTGCCTCTCCTGAAAGAGGCAGCATTAATAGACTGTAAGGAAGTATAAAAACTTTGAAAGAAACATAGCTACACAAATGAAGATGACAGTCCCAGGTTGAAATCATGGTTTCTAATTGTGATAAATAATCTTAAACGATGAATTTCCTTTATTTTTCTGCAATTGCGCTGTTGTGCAACTTGTGTTATAATACTGGACAATCGTCCCAATCTGTTAAACAAATATCCATCTAATTATCTACTGTTTTCAAGAATGAAACAGAATTTTGTCTAAATATCAAAATTAGAAATCATTGGTTGGCAATCTCCAATGTTCCATTGTAGCAGGATCGGCCATATAACATTGGGAATACAGGTGTGTAATTTTACCCCTACAACCAATTTAGGATTAGCAATTCCACTCTGGAATGCAATCTAGGTTTGTTCAATCTAACATTGTATCACGGTAATCTTTCGCTTCAAATTCTGTCTTATTGTCTGTTTCACAAACCTGATGAAGAAGCAGCGTTTCGAAAGCTAGTGCTTCCAAATAAACCTGTTGGACTATAACCGGGTGTTGCGTGATTTTTAAACTTTGTCCACCCCAAATTTGATTCTCCAAATCAAACTCTGGAATACTGAATTTCTGAGAAGAGGAAATCTTAATTACAGAACAACCTCGATTATCCAAACGAGGTGGGCTGGCAGTATTTTGTTCAGATAGCTGGTCTGATCGTAAACAAAGGAAGCATTCTCAAGTGTAAATGGAACCCTGTGACACAAAGCTTCAGCCAGAAGCACCAACTCGTGTGTTACAACAGTCAACTTGATCAAGTCAAAGCAAGGGCATTTATGACGGCAGATAACTTTGAAAAATGGTTAAAATAGATTGAATTGTCCCATGAATTAAGTGGAAGTATTTTAAAGAAAGGTTAAAGTGAATCAGAGCTTCCCAGATAACTCTGAACATTTGTCCCATCCCTTTAACACCAAGACATAGTTTGAGGAACTACACAAAGAGTATAAGGTGTGCTACAGTAAACTTTCTGAAAGAGTTTTAACTACATGTTTCACAAGTACCACCAAGATGCTAAATCGAATTTGCCCTGCATTGTTGGAAATCAACTTCCCTTTTTGAACACAAACAATTGTATCTTATGCTGGGAATACTGGTCGATGATGATGGAAAATGGGTGTCCCCAGAAACAAAAGGTGAAAATATTTCACCAGCAGAACTAATTCAAAATGTATGGAGCTACAATCAGTTTGTAAAACCCTTTCCTGCTAGGGGATATTTACACTGTAGCATTTATCGGCATTTTAGCACATTACAAAATGAAAACCATTCGGTAAACATGATACTGCAAAATAACATTTGGCACAATGGAAAGTATATGATTATCTCTGCAATAAATCTTGGTACAGTACATTGTTTTCAGATCAAGGACAATTTCTTAGCGGCTGCGGTAGTGGATAATTTATAAAGCAAATACTTTGGTTGTTTAAATAAATACATCTCAACAAATGATCTTATAGTTCATTACCATTCCTGTTGGATGCAGCAGAAAGAAAGAAAGAACAAAAATAAATGACAGAGGCAGAGCGGGAGAGAAGTTCACTGGTGTGCAGTCTATCTTGGAAAGATAGTTTGCGCAGGTAGTGACAGAGTCCAGTTTCCAATCTCAAAGTTTGGGACTTTGAGATGTATTCGGATAATCCATATTGTTCTGTGTAATGTCAGAGGTCCACTCAATGGTAAAAAGCCGGTACTGCAATTCACATGTTTACTTAAGTACTTTTAGTGCAGAATAAACCCTCCACTTACAAAATGGGGCCTTAGACTCTTTGAATTTATAGAATAATGGAGTATTCAAAGCATCAGTCTGACTCACCAATAATACTCAAGGCTAAAACAACATGTTTTAAGATATTCTTAGTGGATGCAATGTAAGAGGGAATATATGGAGAGATTCCAGACACTTACTCCATTGCATGCAGAGTCTTCGGCATATATTCTACTACTGGGTAAAGTCGTTCTGCTGCCTCATCATCACCTTGTAGCCAGTTAATAGCAACAACAATCATGGAAGCCCACCATTTGGCTACAGGATCAGTGCCTGTATACACAAAAAAGAGAAGGTATTAAATCATTGAACCAGCAAAGCACAATCTGATGCTGTACTAAATCACAGAGACAAGGGGAATCAAGTTCAATCCTCCTGTGTGGAATTAGCTAATCACAGGCCAAGTGACAGGGGACATCCAACATGCCAAAGTCCCAGACTTGGAATGTAGCCAGAAAATAATTCAAGATTTTATGCTACTGGAAGATGTAATGTAAATAGATAATCACACACAGACAAGATCAGGCACAAGCTTTGATGCTGTCCAATGTCAAACAGCCTGCTAATATTAACGATCTAAAGTCGCAAAAGAACAATAGCAGGAAAACACAGAAGAGAAATCATAGCTTTTACATTGTCTGATTTATAAGTTGTGTACCCCACAAGATGAAATGGAACTGTGTTCAGTCCAGCAACATCCAAAAGCCAAGAAATGCCACATAGGATTTGGAAGAATGTTTGCAGTCTGACCTGTGACAGTTGTCATACTGGAACCGATAGCACAAGTCTGTGTGGTAACTGCAGCAGCATCAGAGCAACCATTTAACAGCTGTAAGTATTCAAGAGCGTCTGAGAATTCACTGTGACAGAAAGTTAGGGAAAAATAGTAAAGATCTGCACAGTATCTTGTTTTAATCTGCAAGAATATTTAATTTAATATACAAAAGGGTACTTACTAATCTACTATTTCAAAGAGACCAAACTACTACATATATGTCAATGGAGTAGATAACATAATTCATGCAATACTACTATTTAATCATAAGAGAATAGTGCCTCTAAAGCATTGTCTTAACTCTCTGTACAACACTATTTTGACATTTATTATATCCCTAACAGAGTGACAGATAAAGCCATACCCTTTCTTTACTTTCATATACTGCAAAGGTTTGCTATTCATATGGGGTTTGCAACACAAGATACAAACTCTGACCCAAAATAAGATTTTTAATAAAATCAACAGAACCAATATGAAATCTGGGAGAAGGGACATATCTTCCCTGATGTGTCAGAAGAAAAGGCAAGGTGTTCAGTTATTTAGAACAAGGAGCACAGTGCTGAAATTATTGGTCAGAGCCATTCTGACAAGACTGGAACTGACCTCTATACACTTGGGTGTATACCAGCTGATCCATGAATGTACTAACTCTATTTGGGAATGGTTCCAACAGTTCTATTACTTAGCGAGTTTTGAGAAGATTTGTAGCTCAAGTTGAGGTTCTGGATGTAAGCTTGCTTGCTGAGCTGGAAGGTTTGATTTCAGATGTTTCGCCACCATACTAGGTAACATCATCAGTGAGCCTCCGGTGAAGCATTGGTGGTAGGGTCGGCTTTTTTATTTGTGTGTTTAGTTTTCCTTGGGTTGGTGACACCATTTCCTGTGATGTCGTTTCTTGATCTTTTTCTCAGAGGGTGGTAAATGGGGTCCAAGTCAATGCGTGTGTTGACAGAGTTCCGGTTGGAATGCCATGCTTCTAGGAATTCTCGCACGTGTCTCTGTTTGGCTTATCCTAGGATGGATGTGTTGTCCCAGTCGTAATGGTATCCTTCCTCATCCGTATACAAAGATACTAATGAGAGTGGGTCATGTCTTTTTATGGCTAGTTGATGTTCATGTATCCTGGTGGCTAGTTTTCTGCTTGTTTGTCCAATGTAGTGTTTGTTACAGTTCTTGCAAGGTAATTTATATTAGAAAACTGTCCCACTCCGACTAGGACAACACATCCATCCTCGGACAAGCCGAACAGAGACATGCACGAGAATTCCTAGAAGCATGACATTCCAACCGCAACTCTCTCAAGAATCATATTGACTTGGATCCCATTTACCACCCCCTGAGAAAAAGAACAGGAAATGACATCATCAACCCAAGGAAACCTAAACACAAATAAAAAGCAGGCCACACAACTAGTGCTTCACCGGAGGCTCACCTGATGTTACCTACTATGGTGACGAAATGTCTCAAAACGAACCTTCCAGCTCAGGGAGCAAACCAACATCCAGTTCTATTAGTTAGCTTGGATCCCATTTACCACCCCCTGAGAAAAAGAACAGGAAATGACATCACCAACCCAAGGAAACCTAAACACATAAATAAAAAGCAGGCCACACAACTAGTGCTTCACCGGAGGCTCACCTGATGATGTTACCTACTATGCTGACGAAATGTCTCAAAACGAACCTTCCGGCTCAGGGAGCAAACCAACATCCAGTTCTATTAGTTAGTCCATTCTTTGTTTTTGGGCCAATTCAATGCACAACTACTTGGTCAAAAATCTATTCACTGAAACTCCACTGTAGTTTACTAAATATAGGAGATCAATGAGATGTGCATTAAAAGCTCATAAAATTGAATGGCCTTTTCACTTTTCAAAGTTGATGTGGCTACTGATGGTATGTTTCACCCTACATTCCGACTGTCTGTCTCTCTCTCCAACTGTAATGTGTAACAATGCAAACACCAGATGACAAAAGTTGCTCACCCTCCCTCTCCTGACGCTGGCTTCCTGTTCTCCGGTTTGGCAATGCAATATAATGCTTTTTCCAGCAGATGCTCACGGAAAGCTTGAGTCACCTGAGCCAATGGATCAACTAGAAGAAAAAAGCAAACAGTTTTGCACTACATATTTAATAACACAATCATCAGTGATTGATACTTCAAGTCTTGTCCATAACTCGTCTTTTTTTTAAATTTTGACCATTGTGGGCAAACATTTCATTCTTTTTAACGACCCTCTTTTCCCCAGTCTTTCCTTCACATTTCTGTTTTCCATTGAAATGGCTTTGGGTCACTTTTAGGTTCATGTCACCTATATACAAGTTGCTATTGTTATGGATACAATTTGGTATTTCCAGGACTGAATATTTGTTCTGACTTCTTTCACCATTTTAATTCTGTAATTTTTTTGTTCTCTCTGTTACTAAATTAAACTAAATGACATGACAATCTATTTTATAAAACACAATGTGCTGAATGTACTCAGCGGTTCAAGCAACAGTTATGGAACCTAACGAAAGGCCATGGCCTGAAACATTGGCTGATTTTCCAATGGCCAGATAATCTCTTCTGAAGCATAGATGTGAGTTGTGCATGGGGATGGAGGAATTACCGAGGAAATTAACGAACTCCCTCAGAAATTCCCCTCTGCTTGGAACGATCGAAACTATCCAGTTAAATTAGACGCAAAGCGTCTACTTGCAGTTAAATTATTTGAGGAAAGGTTAGACTATTAAATAGGAGGTCCAGCACCGAACCGAGTAATAACTGAGCCGATTCCCCAACTTACCTTAACGCCATCTCCCTCTATGTTTATGACCTGACACCGTGCCCACCCTAACTGCCACACACCCCAACCTACCCTAAGCATTCCATCACTCACCTGGCCTCTTTGCCATTTTGGATGCTAGCATCCCACCTTACCCCTACCCACTTGGCACTCTAGCCTCCTGGCACTTTATCCCCTAAATACGCTATCCTCACACTTAACTGAAGTACTCACCCTATCACAATTGCTGTCGAAGTGTTTGATGCTGGATTTTACAAGGTTACACAGATAGGGTGGGTGGGTGTGGGGGTTCTGCATGTAATGCTCTTCAGAGGGTCCATTTGGACTTGATGGGCTGAATGGCTTCCTTCCATACTGCAGGGATTCTTTGATACATTTGAATTTCAGAATATGGTAACTGACTGCTGTGAAAAAGGGACATGGTGTACCTTCCCCTAACTCTTCTACACTATGAAGAACCTATAAGAATGGAATTACAGCTCCACATTTCTGATGGAGTTCAGATTAGAAATGTAAATCTCTTTTGTTTCGGGAAAAAAAAAGTGAGTGATAATCTGTGTGTCACCAGCACTCCTTGGAAATAGACAATAGACAACAGACAATAGGTGCAGGTGTAGGCCATTCAGCCCTTCGAGCCGGCACTACCATTCATTACGATCATGGCTGATCATCCACAATCAGTATCCTGTTCCTGCCTTATTTCCATAACCCTTGATTCCAATATCTTCAAGAGCTTTATGCATCTCTTTCTTGAAAGTATCCAAAGACTTGGCCTCCACTGCCTTCTGGGGCAGAGCATTCCATATATCCATCACTCTCTGGGTGAAGAGGTTTCTCCTCAACTCTGTTCTAAATGGCCTACCCCTTATTTTTAAAACTGTGCCCTCTGGTTCTGGACTCACCCATCAGTGGAAACATGCTTCCTGCCTCCAGAGTGTCCAATCCTTTAATAATCTTATACGTCTCAATCAGAACCGCGCTCATCCTTCCAAACTCAAGTGTATACATGCCCAGTCGCTCCAATCTTTCAACATCTTTCCAGGAATTGACCTAGTGAACCTACGCTGCACTCCCTCAATAGCCAGAATGTCCTTCCTCAAATCTGGAGACCAAAACTGCACACAATCCTCCAGGTTTGGTCTCACCAGGGCCAGGTACAGCTGCAGAAGGACCTCTTTGCTCTTATACTCAATTCCTCTTGTTATGAAGGCCAGCATATCATTAGCTTTCTTCACTGCCTGCTGTACCTGCATGCTTGCTTTCATTGACTGATGTACAAAAACACCTAGACCTCGTTATACTTCCCCTTTAAGTAACTTGACTCCATTTAGATAGTAATCTACCTTCCTGTTCTTTCCACCAAGCTGGATAACCGCACATCTACCCACATTAAACTGCATCTGCCATGCATCCGGCCACTCACCTAGCCTGTCCAAGCCACCCTGTATTCTCATAACATCCTCCTCACATTTCACACTGCCACCCAGCTTTGTACCATCAGCAAATTTGCTAATATTACTTTTAATACCTTCATCTATATCATTAATGAATACTGTAAACAGCTGCAGTCCCAGCACCGAACCTTATGGTACCCCACTGGTCACTGCCTGCCATTCCGAAAGGGACCCGTTTATCACTACTCTTTGCTTCCTGTCAGCCAGCCAATTTACAATCCAAGTCAGTATTTTGCCTCCAATACCATGCACCCTAATTTTGCTCACTAATATCCTATGTGGGACTTTATCAGAGGCTTTCTGAAAGTCCAGAAACTACATCAACTGGCTCTCCCTTGTCCATCTTCAGAATTTACATCCTCAAAAAATTCCAGAAGATTAGTCAAGTACGATTTCCCCTTCCTAAATCCATGCTGACTCTGACCTATCCTGTTTCTGCTATCTAAATGAGTCATAATTTCATCTTTTATAATTGACTCCAGCATCTTTCCCACCACTGACGTCAGGCTAACTGGTCTATAATTCCGTTTTCTCTCTCCCTCCTTTCTTGAAAAGTGGGACAACATTAGCCACCCTCCAATCCGTAAGAACTGATTCTGAATCTATAAAACATTGGAAAATGATTACTAATGCGTCCACGATTTCTAGATCCACCTTCTTAAGTACCCTAGGATTCAGACCATCAAGTCCTGGGAACTTATCAGCCTTCAGACCTAAAACTCTATCCAACACAATTTCCTGCTTAATATAAATTCCCATCAGTTCATCCATTACCCTCGGTCCTTCAGCCACTATTACATCTGGGAGATTGCTGGTATCTTCCCAAGTGAAGACAGATCCAAAGTACCTATTCAACTCTTCTGGCATTTTCTTGTTCCATATAATACATTCACCAGTTTGTCTTCAAGGGCCCAATTTTAGTCTTAACCATTCTTTTTCTTTTCACATATCCAAAAAAGCTTTTACTATCCTCCTTTATATTTTTGGCCTATTAACTTTTTCTCTTCATGTACGTCATCTGACCTGCTAGGCATTTCCAACATTTTCATTTTTATTTCAGCCTGGCAGAATCTGCAGTAATTTGAATTTGACAGTGTCGCTTATTTACACACAATCTACGGAAATAATACATAGGACCTAGGAGCAGAAGCAGACCATTCAGCCCTTCATGGCTGCTCACCCAATCAAAGAGATCACCGCTGATCTACATGAAAACCATTGTCTCCGTAAATCCTTCACGGTTTTTAATATGTAGAAATCTATCAACTTCAATCTTGAACATGCTCAATGACAGAATGTCCACAATTCTCCAGATGCAAGTGACCATCCAAACAAACACAGAATAATGAAAAGCATTTCTCCATGACTCAGTGGGTAAGTGTGCTGTCCAGTTTGGGAATGAATCATGCAAAGCAAGATGGTTACAAATCCACACAGATGGGTTCGGATTGGTCAATCCAGTCTAGAAAAATGTTCAGCTAGGTTTCTTGTCTCTGTAGGCTCTTCCAATTTGCAGGTACGTGCATACGTGTGGAGTGAGGGAACACAGAGTCTAGGATTCTATTTAGCTATGATAGATAACCTTCCACCACACTGAGATGTACACAAGAATATTTACTTGGATAAACTACTAGAAAGTTGGAAAACTATGCCCTAGCACAAGTCAGGACACTCAGGAAAGGAAGGTGAGGGGAAAACCCAGGAAGAAGTAATGCATGACTAACAACACTTCAAATGTTATGCTACTCATGTCACACAACTCGTAGGTTATATCAAACTCACATTCTTCCACTAATAAATGAAATCAAAATGTGTTTGATGGACGGCCTGAAATGTTCTGAAACATAATCTATTTCCTACTTCACAGATATTACCTAACCTGAACATTTTTATTAATAAAGCAGTTACCTGAGTTTCCAGTAACACTGTAAATGCTGTCTTTTGGAGTGTTTTTTACAGTCCAATCTTCATCAACAAAGAATCTATGACCTAGAGGGTGGCACAGCCATTTCATTGCAGGTGGTATAGTACCACTTTGGGACAGGCAAATCTGTCTGGCGCTGCTCAGGAAGAACCGCTATAAAAGAATAGTAAATATAAACTTTAAATACATAGAAGATCAACACCCAAGTTAATCACTAAAACAAACAGAAAATAACTTCTCTAAAGTACATCGGCTAGCCCAAATAAAATGTTGAATTATCCAATCTGTGCCAAGTTAATTACAGTCAGCCATATAGTGGCAAGGGAAATCAGTCAAACTCCAGTTCCTGATCACAGTCCAGTAATATTTCTTATAACACACCTCTAATTTGAATAAGGGGGGGCCTCAGCTTTGAAGTACTACTTTATTCCCATTCCTTTGGTTAAAAAAACTCAATACCAGATTATAGTCCAACAGGTAGCTTCATCACAGCTACCTGATGAAGGAGCAGCACTCCAAAATCTAGTATTTCCAAATAAACCTGTTGACTATAATCTGGTGTGAGATTTTAAACTTTGTTCACCCTAGTCCAACACTGGTCCCTCCACATCATCCTTTTAATACATGCCATTTAGGGTCACTTTAAGTGTTACTGGCTTTAAAAGCACAAACCTCAGGATATGCCAGTGGTTTTAGTGCAGACACAAGAAAATTTGAAGTGTTAAATTACACAAGCAGCTCACATGTATGCAAAATATTCTCTCATACCAGATTCTATAAAATTGTAAGCCAGCAGGGAGCATTTAATGAATGAAACCTTCAATCTCTGTTCTTATGATTATTTCTTTAATAATTTGCTGAAGGACTCAACAGAGAACCATGTACTGCATTCCTGTGACAGTCATTGTTGGGAAAAAGAAGGATATCATTGTTAAATTCTTCACCTTTTGTTGAACAGACCTTGTTTACTGTTGGATACACTGAGCAGAGACTTACAGTTAGGAAGCTTATTAGGAGGAGGTGGAATTATAAAGTTGTATTTACAGGAACTTACAAGTCCCAAAGTAAGTATCTTCAGACCAGGATTAGTCATGGTTAAGTCTCTCTATTACTTATCCAGAGACCGTGGGCTATATTGAGGGTGGAGAAGGAAGTAAAAAACTATACATCTGATAAAGTTTATGATATTACATAACATCGTACCCAAAACACCAAATACAGGAAAACCTCGATTAACTGAACGAGATGGTCTGCTCCCCGTTCAGGAGACTAGCAGCAGCAGTGTGAGCAAGCCCTCGCCCACCCCAACACCACCCCCTTGCCCCAAACCCCGTCCAACACCACCCTCCCCGCCCGCCTGAACTCCCATCAGTCCAGGACTGTTCTCGGCAGCACTTTTAATCACTGTAAACAGAAGACTCCATCAGTGTTGGACACATATGATGTAATGTTTTAGTCGAGACCTCGAGATCTCCTTCGGGTATTCCGATATTCAGATAATTGGCATTCAGATAATCGAGGTTCCTCTGTACATATTGATGCAAAAATAGGAATTTTCTACTTTTAGCAGTCAAACTCATGACATATGCCAGAAATATTAACTAACAAATAGGATAGTTCAACTATAATTCTCCATCATAACTGGTCATAAAGTGCACATTGCTCCCTTGGCTGGACAGGGACTGCAAGGCACTGAACTATACCAGGAGATAGATGGAGACAAGCAGATTATTCTCACTACCTTGATATTATTCCGATATACTTTTCTAATACACTACTCTACCGCTATGCTCCAGCTGTAGTTAGTTATTATTTTCTTCACATTAATTTTGTTTCCTGTGCACATATGAGCATCCATATGCAATTAATACTTCATAGTATGCCTGTCAGAATTCTTCCTATGGAATAGATTCTCTGAAGTGAAGTAGTGCCTCCTACGTACACTTGGCTGGCAAGAATTTTGTGCAATGATAATGGTTCAAATACAGCACAGCACTTGAGACTCTTGTATTTACATTTTACATTTTCAGATGATTTTGCACACATCCTTTAAATGCCACTTACAAATTATTTAGCACTTGAAAGAAAGAAAAAGGCAAGTTAATGTCCCGCGGGAACCTTAAGAAATAAATCAGTCACAGGAAGGTACTGAAAAAGGTTTGGTTAAAACTCTGTTTTGGAGGGGATCTTCCTTCCCAAAACATCTGATATCCCATACCAAGGATAGTTCATTAACTCAGTGTCCATGGGGAGTCATGCCTGCAATTGCATTTCTTACTTATAAATTTTCAATATAGAATTTTCTTTTCAACTCCAACAGACATGTGTTAGAGACAAGACAGTCAATAATTATCTCGGTGCTACTCACAGTCATGAAGTGGAGTCTCTTGTGCAAGCTGGTTTTGATACGAATTGCTGCTGCCACATATATTTCTGCCATGGTAGCAACAGAGATAGCATCTCCAGCACATTCAGCAAGGTTTACTGCACTCAAAGCCATGTTAATTGCAGACAAGTGGCTTCCACCCAGTTTGCCTAAGAATAATGGAGAACCAGACAACCTTAATTACAAATGTATGTGTGTGATTAAGTTAATACAGAAGGAAACAATAAGGAGAGATCACAAAGACTTTAAAATAATTACAAGTCAATGTGTTCTTTCTCCACCTACACATGTGGGATGATATTGATGCTCTCGTATCAAGTGCACTCAAAGCAATTCTACCAACATTGAAGTATCAACTTCCCATTTGATTCAAGCAGGTGGTCCTGAATGACACAGATTTTGTTCTGGAGGCATATAACTTCTCACAACCAAATGGGTTTGCTACAGAAAACTAATTTCTGAACAATTCCATAGTTGCTGGTGATCACTTTCTTCGTGCTATGACATATGGAAAAGTACCAAATAATCCATCTTGTAAATAAACTTTTCAAAGGGATAAATTTAATGAATAATAAATTATTTCACTTGCTCAAGCTGTGTTTCAACATGATAATTTGAATATGATAATTTTGCAATGAAGATTACTAATGCAATGCTCACATCAGTATCCCCTTCTGAATTTCGTAATCTATCTACAGACTGTTAGTTAATATATCAAGCCCAGTTTCATTGAAAGTTGATGAAATTATTTTATTTCTCTACTTTTACATAAAATAGTATGTGCTATAATACATCCAACTCAGTTGCGTTTGCACATCTGGGCAATGAGTGTTGACAGGCTGTTTATTCAGTAGGCTTCACCCTGTCCTCACCCACAATGGAAATGTATCTACCAACAGCCACTGCATACCTGGCTGACAACGTTTTGCCTTTTTATCCAAGGAAGTCATTCCACAGATCAATGACTTCAGAGGTGTGAGGGAACTGACTGCTGATTTACCCACATTAGAATAGTGACACCATTTACAAATTTACTTGAGTGCTAGTGTGCACGAGAGAGAGTGCGAGAGCGCGCGAGAGAGCGCGCGAGAGAGAGCGCGAGAGAGAGCGCGAGAGAGGTGCGACAGCGAGTGCGACAGCGAGTGCGACAGCGAGTGCGACAGCGAGTGCGACAGCGAGTGCGACAGCGAGTGCGACAGCGAGTGCGACAGCGAGTGCGACAGCGAGTGCGACAGCGAGTGCGACAGCGAGTGCGACAGCGAGTGCGACAGCGAGTGCGACAGCGAGTGCGACAGCGAGTGCGACAGCGAGTGCGACAGCGAGTGCGACAGCGAGTGCGACAGCGAGTGCGACAGCGAGTGCGACAGCGAGTGCGACAGCGAGTGCGACAGCGAGTGCGACAGCGAGTGCGACAGCGAGTGCGACAGCGAGTGCGACAGCGAGTGCGACAGCGAGTGCGACAGCGAGTGCGACAGCGAGTGCGACAGCGAGTGCGACAGCGAGTGCGAGAGAGAGTGCGAGAGAGAGTGCGAGAGAGAGTGCGAGACTCGGAGTGTGTGTGAGAGAGAGTGTGAGAGTGTGATTAGTGAGTACCCTAGTGAACTCTTCACCTTAGCTTTACTCTTCACCTTAGCTTTACTAAGACCAGCTGTAGCACTGCAAGTGACATTTTAAACAAGGCTGCTGAACGACTTAGGCTGGGGCTCAGTTCAAGAATAGCAGCATACTAACCCATTCTCCAATTACCCTTGAATAGATGGAGCACCCAACGAGGAAAAGTAGCTGTCAGTTTTTTTTCTCTCTTATGCTACATTAAAGTACTGAAGCTGTCAAAATGACTGCAGCACAAACTACAAAAGCTAATCTGGAGGAATGAGTTTGTGGTCACGAGCATTTAGTAGAAAATGTTGCTATTTGAAAAGGTTTTCAATGTTGCACAAGATACACACCGGTCATGTGGAGCTGTTGCAGTTTATGATAGACCAGTGCCGCATCTCGGGTGCTCTTCTTCATATCATCTTTCAGCTCCTTTTTCTGCCTGAAGCCTCCAGCCCGTGCTGCAAACCAGCGCCCGACCCACAACCGCTGAAGAATGTGCCGAATGACATTCCACATCAGACTACAGGCAAAGTCAAAGTTAGATGTTGGTAGAGGACGTCCCAGTGCCTTCAGACAGGTCCAAAGGTTCTGAGAAGCTTGGGCAAAATCCCCCTGACAAAAATAAATGAGGAGAATTTACTGTTATTTTTCCACTGAGATTTTAAAATTTTCACTTCTCTTTTTAAAAATAAAATCACCAATTTTCTCCCCATCTCAACAGAAACCCTGGATTCTGCAAATGCGCAGTTTCCCAAATGCTAGAATTCCTCTAAGTGGCCATGCTTCACACATGGTCATAGACATCAAGTGTTAATATACCAGTTGCTCACAGGTGACATCACTGTCAAGGTGGATTCTGGCCTCAATCTACACCTTTGTTAGCACATGGAGCTCTGCACTGCGATCAGTTGCTGATTCTTTCTCTATAAACTAAAGATGTTGAAGCCTACTGTTGCAAATAATAAAACTTCACTTCTGACTAGCACACAATAACTATACTTTACATCATGTGATAAACATCAGGCAACCATCATTAAGTGACTTCAGAAAAAGGAAAACAAATGAAATTCAAACTCTTAATTTAGATGCAACAGTCAAATCTTTACTGTGCCCACAACAAATGTACTTCCTCAGAAATCACTGAAGTCATATTGCAAATGAGATATTTTGTTGCCATGAGTGCAAAATGCAATTTATCTGGTCAGACGTATATCCATGAGGTAAATTATATGCTGAAAATTTCTGAAAGTAATTCTTTGCAGAATATATCACTGGTAACAGTTCAGCAATGATAAATTTATATGCAGGAGCAAGGCCAACAACTGAATAAAGTAAAGGGGATATAGCGGAATTATCTCTATGTGGAGTAGAAGTACTCAGTGAATGCTAAACCTGTACTTGCTTCAACTCTTTTCATCAATAAAAAGGCAAATCAGACCGAAACTTTTAAATTATCAAAAATAAATCATTCCTACCCTTGCCAGGTCCAGATCAGCCTGCTTACGATGCCTCCAGAAAAGGACAGATGATTCAGAATGCAGCCTAGTAACAGGCTCACCATAGACAAAGATTTTAGCAAATACAAGCAGAACAATTATCCCATTAATTAACCAGAGGATCAACGTTGGCCAGATCCAAGAAAACCAGCTGGAGGAATCTATCAGAAATAAAATAGTAAAAAAAGAACACATTTTACTTATTGAGCAGTGGGGTTATTTCCAAGATCAGTAACTTAGTGTCACTGAATCTTTAAAAAAAAAACACAGCTTCATTAGGCAACACAAACTTTGATAAAGTAGAACATATTCCATTATGTACTTAAAACCTGCACGAGTGTTTCTTAACTCCTTGCACAAAGGTTAAAGACAAAATACTTAATATTTATCCATTTTCACACATTCTCCACCTTACAAAACAATTCCTGCTGTCTGCCAGAGACAACATACTAATAGCATTGTTACAGAGGGTGTATTTGATTAATTTAAGTCAGCAATTACAGAAAATTGAATTTTCAAAATACATAAATCTAGTCTTTTTAACTGTCTTGTGGCAAACAGAGAAGATGTATTATTAAACACTGGTGTACATACATCAGGATGCAGAAGATAATGTGACATGACTTAAAACTATTGTTTTCAATAACAACCTATTGGACGTCTACATAAGTATATTAACAAGGACCTGAACAGTGCTAACTTAGGCATTTAAATTTAAACCAGCTATGATACCAGTTTATCTTTGTCTTTTTTAGCAAGTGAAATGAATTTTACTTGTTATACTAGAAGCACAAATCAAGCCCATTCTAGAGCTTTTAATTTTATGAGATAATAAATTATGTTTAGTATTAAAACACTATGTTTAGCAACACAGACTGACACAGGTTTGAACTGCACGCGGAGAAGTTCCTCCTGACCTGAAGCGGAATGTCCAGGAAGGGAGATATAGCAAGACAAGAGAGGGCAGTGTCAGGGCTAAATGGTGCCCAACACCATATTGCCCGTAGAAAGTTACAGCGCCTAACAGCAGACTGTGTGTCTATGCCTCTTGGCCTGAGGCCTCAAGCCAAGCAAGTAACAAGAATTACATCCTTTATATTCGAATATATAGCAGAGAAACAAGCTATCAGCCTAAATGGAGTTTATCGATTGGTTTCTTTTTTCTTGAACCAGCCTGTTCATGATGGACCTCAGATGGAGCAATTCGTCTATGAAAAATAAGTTTTTCCAACACTACCTACAATGACTCTTTATTTTGATGGAGATACATCTGAAGCAAGTATATTAGTTTGTACAAAATGGTCTGAATTAACATTTCTCAACTAATCTTGAGAAAATATAATTGTAATAATTTACTCCAAGCTACAGCTTGGATGAATGCTGTGGAGACAGTATATCCTGTTTACCAAAAGTGAGACTTCAGCAAAATCTGGTTACTATCTGATCACCAAATGCTCTCCTTGATCCCTTAAAAAACCTCTGCAGTCTTACATGGTTCTCACTGGTTCTATTCATCTTATTTTCCAACTATTTTCCTAGCATATTGGTCTCATATTCCTTGGTTTCCCATTTGTGTTTAATAAAATCTCAGCTGGGTGTATCTTCAGTACAGGAAGTTTACTTTTTAGGATGAATCCCATTAATTAATCTCAGATTAATTGCAACGAAGTACTCTTATATCATATTTACTTCTCTGTTTGCTCTCGGGTATATAATAAATATCACAGAAAAAAAGATTTCATAAAAATGAAATTGCAATTTAATTATATATACACAAATACAAATGAGAACACCAGCTCTTAAACTGTTTCCCTTCTCTGGTTGGTATTTAGACCAGTTTTTGCCAGTACTCTAGTGTTTTATTTGGCCATTTTCTACATGCAAACTTAGAGTGTGAAGAAATATAAATCCTTGGAATGTGTTCTTACATATTTTCACTGATTCTTTTTTAATATTCAGGTTCCTACCTTCTATAGAAAGGCCTAATATGTTTCTGCCTGCACCATGATATTCTTGGCCTCCCACAGAACTGATGTCCGTCCCACCCATCAAGAATGCAAGAGGGTTAAAGGAGAGGCAAAGGAACACAAAGGTACATAGCACCATCCTGGATCGATCCAACATACCAACATTAGTTGGTAGCGTCTGTTCTTGTTTAACGGAGACCTAGAGTCAATAGAACGTACCATCAGTTTAAATGCCAATAAGACCATCCTACTGTTCAAATGCACTCACACAATAGTTTTCCAAGATAAGAATATTCAGAACAAAAAAAGATATAAGAATATACAGAACAAGAAACGACCTTGCAAGTTATTACGTTTCCATTTTCCACAGACCCTGTTAAATTCACACGGTCATGAACTCTACAAAATCAATTTATAATCTTGGAAGCAAGTAGTCCCAAATTTCTAAATGTTATCAAGCAAATGTCAGAAATAATATGCATCTTTATTATTTAGCCCAGGTCTTCTGGCCTCCATAGACAATATTCTGAACAACCCCATTCTCATTAATGTTCAACAAAACATCTCTTAAAAAGCACTAAGTGATTCAAGTATCTTCCCACTAACACTTGAATATCATGATGAAAATGTTCAAGCTGGTCAGAAATATATTTTGATGTTATGCATAAACCATAGCTTGGTGAGTTAAATTTATTCAAAACAATTAACATTTCTTGTCTTTAGAAAGAAAGTTAGTCATTCTTCTGACAGCACCTGAATATGTTAATGAAGTGTTTATACAATTTATCATTATGACTAAATAATGCCGCAAGAAACACCCAGTATCCAAACAAAAGGTTCAAGTTACAATATTCACTACTGTTTGCAGTTGGTTTGCTCTCAAACTTTCTGCTTTCAAATTAGATCAGAGTTGAGAACTCATTAATCTTCCAATTGTCTTTGTCTTGCCTCTATAAACCTGGTCAATAACGAGAGCACAACTTGTATAACAAGAAAATGGGGAACATGCATTTATACCACACCTTGCTCATCTCCAGGTGTTTCATAACCTATAAATTACTTTTGAAGTATAGTCATTGCTATAGAGTCCCAGAAATGTCAATGAGATGAATCACAAGTTAATTTCCATATTCCAAAAGGAACATGTTCAAGCCCTGCGCCGTCTTCTGAATTCCCAGAAGCATAACAAGCCTACATTGGTTGATTTGTGTCATGGAAAAAGCAATCAACTGGACATGCTAATCATTCAGCACCTTTTTCTCCTCTCGTATGAATTGCTGATTTGCTTAAATGCCAAATTTTAAACATTTATCTTCCTTTTTGACAAGGTTACCATTCTTTACTACCAAACAACAATTTCCTTTTGACTGCATTGGTTAAGGGATAAAGGTTGGTCAGAATTTTTTTGCTTTTCTTCAAAAAGTGTTGAGATCATTTATGTTCCACTCAAATCAGGGACACAAGGAAAACCTTGGTTTAGTTTCTCATGTGCGAAGACGTAATTCCAAGAATGCAGCACCATTGACAGTTCTCATTGTCAACAGAGCACATGACCAAATCTTGCCATGGGACAAGAACAAACTTCTGATTCAGAAATCAAAATGCTTCTATCAAACTAAGTTAAAACTTCTTCAGAGAAACACTGTAGCACAGCGGATTAAATAGAAACAACTCTAGCCCCTCTCCCTTAAATTATAACAGCATGATCTCAATGTTTTATATGAGTACTTGGGATTCTTCAGGAGGAATTGGCAAGCTTTTCTTTCTGTTAGTCAAGGTGTTGGACAAGCTGCCAGATGCAGAGAGAACAAAAATATACAAATTCACTCCACAAAGTAACTTCTAAAGCTAAAGTTCATACAGAACTCTTGATTGGACAACACCTAGAGAGGGTTAACAGCATAAGTAATTAACTTCAAAACAAAGAAAGTGTCAATCCACCACCAGTGGTGCATCAGCCGATTTCAGCTGGGACATTGCAGAATAGCAACTGCCCTCTGCCCTTCTAAGCCTAAGATAAAAAAACACATATGCAAGCCAATTCCTGCTTCTGATCATAATACATTAATTCCAGCGGAAAAAGTATTACACAGGTACGGTTGAGAGAAAGTGGACTACATAGGCCCATGTTTCTAATGATTTTACCAATCGAGGTCTGTAAATGGGAACTACCTACTTGGGAAATAATAAGCAAGTAACTATAGAGAGAAGTGGAAAAAAAAAGTAGTTACTATGAATAACAATGTGGTGAAGGAAGTCTCAAATGGGTTACATGGTCTTCTGTGGCTGTGCACTATTCCAGGTCAGCTACTGATATCTCACATTTGTGGAAAATAAGAACTCACAACGTAATCGGTAGCATACTGGAGTGGACAAAACATTGGGTTGCTAACAGGAAACAGAGGGTAGGTATAAATGGATCTTTTTCAGCTTGGCAAGATGATCACACCTCATGTTACAATTTTTAAAATCATTTAGATATAAGGTTTCAAAGATGTGGTCACTGAGTTTGCTGATGACACAAAGAAAGGTAGAAAAATAAGTTGTGAATAGGACATAAGTTTACAAAGAGATATAGAAAGTTAAAGTGAGCGGCAAATAGAATACAATGTGGGAAAATATGAAATTGTCCTTTTGGCAGGATGAATAAAAAAAAACTAAATGGAGAGAGATTGCAGAGCTCAGATATTCAGAGGGATCTGGACTTATTGCATGACTCAAATCTTTAGAATGCAGGTACAACAAATAATTACGAAGACTAATGGAATGTTACTTATCACAAGAGGAATTGAATACAAAAGTAAGGAGTTATGCTTCTATTACACAGAGCACTGCTGAGACTGTATTCAGAGTACTGGGTCACCTGACTTAAGGACAGATACACAGTACACTGATGCACAATACTGGTCATCTTATTTAAGGATAGATACAAACATATTTCATGAAGTAGAGATTTACCAGAGTAGTATGTGGAATTACTGGACTGTCTTATGAGGAAAGGTTGAACAGGCTAGGTTAGTATCTGCTGGAGTTTAGAAGACTAAGAGGTGACGTGGTTGCAATTTCAAAAAAAAAATCATAAGGGGTGTTCTCAGGGTCAATTTGTCAAGGATGTTTCCTCTTATATAAGAAGCTAGAACTAGGGGTCACAGCTTAGAAATCAAAATTTGTCAAATTAAAACATGGATAAGGCAAAATTTTTGTTCTCAAAGGGTCTTTGGAACACCTGAGAAGATGGTGGAAGCAGAGTGCTTGAATATTTTTAAGGCACAAGTAAATAGATTCTGCTTAAGCCAGGGGATGAAAAGGTCATCAGCAACAGGCATGAAACAGGAATGAAACTACAATCAGATGAGCTACGATCTCACCAAATGGTGAAGAAGGCTCAAAAGGCTGAATGGCCTACTTCTGCTCCTGGTTCATATGCACGTTTGCAATTCAAGCAGCTTATCAATACTAACTGGCAAGTCTCAGTGATAAACAATGAATGCTTGGCCATGGTACTAAAGGATAATCACCACCCATAAAACTCATGTCCAGCAACCAATGGGATAAGTAGTAAAGTAAAATAGAGAAAACAGAAATCTAGAAAATTAGGGAAGAAAGAAAATTGGATGTCAATGCTTTTGTCTGAATTAAGAATGTGAAAATAACATATAATGGAGTTTTGCAAGCTGGGACAGTCATGCATCCACAAAGGGTGTTTTGTGCTGACATGAACATGCATTTTATGGCTCTCAACATTATTTCTTAGCACTCACTCAGAGGTTGCCAGTCTCTGTCTGCTTTCCAACGCTTTCTTAGTGCACACTGACTTTAGCAAACAGAGTTATAGACTGTCAGCCTTTGTGGTTCAGCAGAGGGAGAAGCTAGCAGCACATGACAATGGGGAGCATGGAACAGTCAATCTATCAGCTGATGGGGAGGTGGGGGGTCATGTCACTGTGTGGCAGTGTGCTATATCACACACACAAAGTATGCAATTATAGCTTACCTGGCACAAACATTGCATGAGCTTCAAGGAAATGACGTTGAGAAGATCATAGGGAAAGATTCCTTAGTGAGATGCAGGGGAACAAATCAGTCAGAAGATACCACCATACCAGTCAAAGGCTCATCCAATTACACTTCAGGCGGTTGGCCAGTCACTCCTCCAATCAAGTGCATGCAGGTTGAGCATTACAGATCAATGGTAACATGTCCCCCAAGACTGAGCAGAAGAGACTCACCAAGGCATGAGAAGTTTTGGACAATGTAGTGGTTGAGCCCTTCAGTGAACATGAAACATGCAATACTGAGCCTTAAGGAGATGTGGCTAGAGCTAGACTGAATGCTGGCCCGGTGAGAGGGAGATAATGGAGAGAATATGGTGGCACTTACCCTCTTTTCGATGCAGAACACTGCTCTCACTTGTGCTGCAATTCTTGTCCAAGCTGACTGAGTTTGTGGCATGGTCACTCCCCTTTGGTGATCAGTTAGAACCTCCAAATCGGTCTTGGAAGCTGGGAGATAGCCTACCTTCCCTTTTCAAGGATATTTGCAGAGTCAAGCATTGCAGCTAAAGAGATATTTCCAGGCTCGCAGTATCTGAGGCTGGGCTTTAAATAGGGCAACAGAAGTGTAGAAGCCAGAAGATCTCACCAGCAATGAGCACTTCTGCCTCCCTGCCCAAGATATGCGTCCAAAATCTCAAGTGCATAATTAAAGAGGTGAAAGATTGTGACAGAAAATCCTCTCAGGCCTTGGTGAACCAGGGAAACACAAAACACGCTTTAATGCCACATGGGAAAATTCAGCCCATAGCCTTGTGACAAAAATCAAATGTACCTTAGTATCATCAAAAAACAGGCTGTCTGGTTCAGAGTCACTGCTGCTCACAGAGAATGGGCTGTTTTGAGGTGGTGAGCCAACATCAGATGGTGGTGGTGTGAGCAGGTCAGGATCCTGTTTGAATCCATTTGGCGTTGCATCCAGATTTATCCCACTGGAAGCCACAAGATCTTTCAGAGATTCTGAAGTTAAACACATGATAAAAATGGGTCTCATTTCTAATAAAGATATCTGAAGTATACAACTACAAAGTCAAACACTATTCCCCAAAGGGAAATGTAATTGAGGCCACAAACAGATGCAATGTATGTAATGAATGGCCCATGAAGCCTCCGCCTACTCCTAGTTCAAACAAAATACACGTGTATGCCAGCTAACCCCTATGTTGTCCTAAGCCCAGAGAAAGGAGAAGGAGAACACTTCGTGTATGAGAACATTTGCAAATATGAATCATGACCAATGTGCACAGGTCAGAGCCCTTAAACAACACCAAATTAAAAACAGGTATATTCTCTTTGCATTAATTGACAATAACTTGCTAAAATTCTAGATACACCTATCCCTACCCATCTGAAAGTACATACAACACAAGAACACTTACGGTTTTTCTGTGCAGCCATTTTCAATACCATGTTCTCTTGTTTCAACTTCTGATTGGCTTGTTGCAAAAAGCGGATATAATCAACAGCTTTCCTCAATATTGCTGATTTGTTCAACTGTCCAGGCAATGAAAGAAAACAAAAATGTTTTCAAAGTGTCATAAATTTACTTTCACATTGTGGTGAAGACACAGCTTCTTAAGATGCATTGTTACAACAATGGAGGTTCTAATACTAAGTAGTTTGTTAAAAGCTTCCCTACAAGGGAAGAAATCTTAGATCAAACATTGACTCAAACTATTACCAAATAGGTATTAGCAGCATTAATGGAGAAGGAGCTGTCAATGAGATCTTTCAGCTCCACAATCTAGTCATCAATGGATGACCTGTAACGTTTCTCAATAACGTTATGTGCCATGCGTTTCTCCCCTTTGTTTGGTGCATTGGAAGGTTTGCCACTTGCTGGCATACAATTAATGGGAGGTTTGTCTACACCTACCATCGGAGGGATAGTTGTTAACATAGTATTTCTGCCAGCCAAAGTCTGAAGAATACAAAACTTTATAAACAAACTCAGGACAATAATGGAACCAAACTTACATTGTGGTGCTTTTACTCAGGTTTGGAAACATGTTTTGGTTTGGAAGGGGAGGTACAGCAAGATGAAAAAAACAAGACTTTTTTTTTTCATTTTACTCTCTCTCTCTTCAAGCTCTAGATTGCTTGCCCAACTGCACAATTCCATTCCTCATTCAGCAGTATCAGTATTACTCTGATAATTTACAGAGTTGTCCAAGGCGACTAGCGGAGTAAAGATGGAATGCAGCTGAGGTGCATCTAAGCTCCAAATTTACTGTAGGGCTTTTGTGGCACAGAGACAATGTCCCTACCTCTGGACCAGGGTGATCAGGTTCAAGTCCCACCTGCTCCAGAGGTGTGTCATTACACGTGTGAACGGGTTGATTAAAAATATCTACATTCAAATACACATTGTCCAGCATGCATCAGGAAATAATGATTAGAAGTGGAAACAAGAGTCTATCTTTCTACATTCAAACCAAAGGATTGTCCAATTGCAACTGACTCCACACAATCCAAGAATTTGACTTAGATTATATGGATTAGATTTTTTTTTGAAAACCTGTTCAGATGTTATTATACACTTCTGGAACAGGTGAGACTTGTTCTCAAGCCTCCTGCCTCCAGGGTACTGATACTACCACTTAGACTATAATCTGGCAATGAATTTATCTAACAAGGCACCAAGAAAATTTTCTCTTCTTTTAAAAAAAAGTATCACAAAAACAGCCAATTAATCAAGTATGAACATTTTTTTCATGGACACATTTTTAGTTTAGTAGCAACTCTACCTTGCTTTCAGTGCCGACAATGAGATCTTTCAGCTCCACAATCTTGTCATTGATGGATGACCTGTAACGTTTCTCAATAGCATTATGTGCAGTGCGTTTCTCCCCCTTGTTTGGTGCATTGCAAGGTTTGCCATTTGTTGGCATACGATTAATTGGAAGTTTGTCCGCATCTACCATCAGAGGGACGGTCGTCAAAATAGTATTTCCACTGACCAGAGTCTGAGAATATAAAAATTTATAAACAAGCTCAGGACAATAATGAAAACAAATTCACATTAATATTTGTTTGAAATCAGGATTAGCTTTTTAAAAATTGCATATATTACTGAAACATAAAAATACATTAATGCTCCTCTGATCGGAGCTCTCCTTGCTTGTTAGACTCAACAAGTGGGTATGATCAGTAGCAATTCACTGAAACCAGGAAAAACATGGCTTAATTTCTGGTATTAGCCAAACTCAACTCCGGTAACAGCAGAGTGCTGTACCTAGCCTGAGCATCTGAGTTGGGGAGATAGGGAACAGGTGTGCCA
Organism: Chiloscyllium plagiosum; assembly: GCF_004010195.1. Classification (NCBI taxonomy): domain Eukaryota; kingdom Metazoa; phylum Chordata; class Chondrichthyes; order Orectolobiformes; family Hemiscylliidae; genus Chiloscyllium; species Chiloscyllium plagiosum. The sequence continues at coordinate 35,130,254 of NC_057730.1, forward strand.
AGATACCTCCCCTAGTTGCTGAGGCCCCATTGACTGCAATGGGTGTAAAGTTTACACAGGATCAGGTTTGGGCATGATAAGCTGAAAAAGTTGAATCACCTGCTGAAATTCACTCATGAATAACTAGCAGCAGGAAGAAATAATTGAATATATGTGTATAAAAAGGTTGTTAAATAAAAGCCATTTGGTCTTCTTGCACCTCCTAAACATGACATCAAGTGTATTCTTCTGAAATCAACTTAAACTTGAAGCAGTGTGGAGCACTACAAGTTTAGGTCAATCATGCAGCTTCCTCAATTTAAAAAAAATGCAGGTGCACCTGTTGGGATGTTGCCCACTGGCAGCATAGTCTAGAACTCTGCAATATTTTAGTAGCTAATTTCTTTTTAAGACCATTGCTGTCATGAGCGGGAAGTTGTGATCTAAATAGACTAACAGACCAGGCAAAGCCTCATTATTCTGGTCATCAAATATTTCTTCAGCTTCTCAACTGCATTGTTACTTTCTTCCAGGGCAGCTTCAAAGATTCCCCATCAAGAAACAAGTGGTTTTCTCTCTTTACTTTTTAGGAAATGTTCAGTTGTGATTTGCTCTTTGCACAATTATACAGCATTACTTTCATTTACAAATGGAAGAAAGTCTCCACAAACAACAGAATACCAGAACAGCAATTTCAAAAGCAATGATTTAATTTCCCAACATATGTTAGCAGTGACAAATAGCTGCAAGGGAATGCAAGGCAGAGTTCTTATTCAAGATGTTCAAAGCCTTTAATGCATACTTATTGATTCATTTTGAAATGCTCATCATTTACATGGAAGAATTCAAAGGGATTAAAGATTTGTAGCTCATCTACTTTAACTAGAAAAATCCACGAAAACTATTTCTTTCTTCAATGATATTGACAGCTCATTGGAACAGAGGAATCTGTGGGTGCTTGTCCATAAATCCCTGGAGATAGCAGGGCAGATTAACACAGTAATTATGGTGGGACATGAGACACTTGCCTTTATCAGTAAAGGCGTAGATTACAAGGACAGAGTGGTTATGTTGGTGATGTACAGAACTTTGATAAGGGCACAGCTGGAGTGTTGTGGGCAGTCTGGTCACTGCACCGAAGGGAAGGATGTGTTGCACTGGAGGGAGTGCAGAGGAGATTCATAAGGAGGTTGTCTGGGATGTAGCACTTTTGCTATGAAAGGCAGAATAAACTTGAGTTGTTTGCTTTGGAGCAGGGAAGATTGAGGAGGGTGCAGGTAGAGGTGTATAAGATCGAGATGCAAGGACAGGATGAATACAAAACAGCTGTTTCCCTTATTTCAAGGGTCAATAACAAGAGGCACACTTTTACGGTGAGAGGTCGGAGGTTTAGAGGGGAGTAGAGAAAAATATTTTCAACCAGAGAATGATAGGAGTCTAGAATTGTACTGAGAAGGTGGTAGAGGTAGGTAACATCAAATAAATACAAAGGTATTTGGATGAAAGCTGAAATGTTATAACATTTAAGGCTATTGGCCAAGTGTGCAAAGTGGGACTAGTGTAGATTTTGCTTGGTTTTGGTGGCACAAAGTCAACGTGCCGCTTCCGCACTATATGAATTTACCCACCGGCATTTGAAGAGATGTAGTTTGAGATGTGCTACTTGCTAGAGTTGATATAGCAGGAGACTTTACTGACGTTACAACAGTACTTCCATCTGGCTTCAGTGCTGTGAGCAGCAATGAATCAGCCTTAATGAACTGGGGTTGCAAAAGTACCTGCAGAAGAATACAAATAGAAAGATCAAGACAAACCCACATCTGTATATTTCTGCAAAATCCTTATATCATTTTCTGTCTTATTTCTCCAAGTTGTGTTCTATGATTCATTACATATCAGTCAAGTAGTTTGACAGTGCATGAAGAAAGTGTAAAAAAAAAGTTCTACATTTTTGAGAGTAATTTTTTAAACCAAGTTTCTATCCTACACATCACCTCAAGATGCATTTCACAAGCCTGGAATGTCATCCTGTATATCATTAAATAGCAAATCTTCCTTTGTGTTCAGGTTATTTGGTGATGGAATTGACTCAATCCTGTCATCAGTGAAGGTCCACATGGACGATGATCCAGTAGAAAATGTTACCGATTTTCTCCTCCCTTGTTCAGAGGAACTCAGTGTAATTATAGGGGAGTTACAATTAGCCTAAGATCAGCAACTTCAGATCTCCCTTTTCAATATGCTTCAGTTCCTTTGAACAAACAAAAAGTCCTCAGTTGCTTCATCAGTCTCCAGCTTGGCATAACAGTTAACAACTATCTGCACAAATCCTTCGCCCAATATCTATCCTCTCAGATGTACAGCCTGTTGCAAAAGCCTTTGGTTTTTTTTCTGAAGTTATCATAATTTACTTACTGAATTGAGAATGAACTGCTTATCAAAATGTGAATTATAGCCAAACAACAAATTTTATTTGTGGGTTTAATAACATGATTTCAGAGTTTAGTTTCTTCACTTGCTATTTTGGAAACTTGGCTCAACTCACAATCCAGCTTTTACACAATATTCCTTTCAGTATTTTCAGCAAATTCATGCAAGATAAACTGTCAGCCATTCCTGTAACCATGCCCTGTGCTTATGTGTGCTTATGTCACCTTGCAGATACCCTAAATTGTGCACTCAAATAATGCCAGTACACTTTAATTTACTACAACAAAAGTACTATGATCAGAAGCACATCAAAAGAAAGATCCTTCAATGTCAATTAAGCTGGAGTTGAATAAGGCGACATACATTGTAAAATACAGAGGGTGAACGAAGAGGTGAATGAGATCAACACTAAGAAACTAAGAAATGCAATAAGTTCTGCAACAACCCTCAGGTGTTTAACCAGGAATAGACATACAAAATGGTATTTTCAATTCATTTTGTTTTACACTTCTGAATATAATATTAAGTCAGAAATCAGAATCTGTATCTGAGAACTACAAAGCTTTCTGCTCCAATACACACTCATTCCCTCAGGATTTTTATTTTTGAATTTAAAAAAATGAAATTACTTACTGGTACTTGGTGGAACTGTGAAGCGACAGTTGGAGTAGAACTAGCTGTTGCAGTTGTTAAAAGGTGCTGGGCAGAAATATTCTGGACCTGGGTCTGAATGGTCATGGGCTGCATCTGCTGTGGAATTGCCAGACTCTGCAGCTGCTGGGTAGACATGCTGTGTGCTGGTGCTGCCCAAAATAAATCCAAAAGAAAATTAAACTTCAATTTATGATAATCTGCTGAAATCAGGGGTGAAATGTCTAATTTGGATTGCCATTTTGGCTCAGTGATCGTACTTTCATTGGTAAATCAGAAGAACACTGGTGCAAAGCTCAAAAGCTTTAGCAAATATTATCAGTGCAGTGATGAGATACAGTGCATTTTGAAAGGGTTGCCAATCACAAGATTTTAAATTGAGGTTCAACCTCACTCAGTAGGCTGTGAAAGATTTTATGTTACAGGCATTGGGAGTTCTCAGAGCCAACATTAATTCCTCAACTGTTATTAGTAAAATAGATTATTACACAGCTATTTTTGGTGCCTTTGTGTAAATTAAGACCATAAGACATAGAAGCAGAAGTAGGTCATTTAGCCCATGGAGTCTGTGCTGGCATTCACTGGGCTTATGGTTGATCTGATAATCCTGAACTCCACTTTCCTGCCTTTTCCCCTTAAGTCTCAATTCCCTTAAAGAATTCCCAGCCTCAACAAACCTCCGTGGAAAAGAATTCCACAAATTCACAGCCTTACAAAAAGGTTTCTCCTCATCTATCTTAAATTCTGATTATTCAGAGAGAGACTCTTCCACAAGGGGAAAAACAACCTTTCTGAATCTACCATGTCGAGTCCTCCAATTGCTTTATATATTTCAATAAAGTTGTATTCATTGAAAGAAGAATGAGAAACAAGTCCAATCTACTCAACCTCTCCTCGTAACACAGTCCCTCCATACTAGCCAAGTGAACTTTCTCCGGTCTGTCTCCAATGCCAGTACATCTTTCACTGGATAGAGTGTCTAAAACTATTCACAGCATTCCAGCTATGGTCTGACTAGTACTGCAAAAGCCCCCTAATATACTCCATTTCCTTTTAAATAATATTGACTGCCACTAATCTCTTTGCTACAACAGTGACTGCATTTCAAAAATATGTAATTGAGTATAAGATACTCAAGTTGTGAAAGGCTAACAAATGAAAGCTCTCTGCTTTGAGGAGTCTCGGAGTTCTTATTTCAAAAGAATTCCCCAATCTACCAAAAACATTAGTTACAAAAAGATGTAAAGTCCTGTAGTCTGCTGAAGATCAATCACCAAGGCCAACCATTACTTAGTCACTTTTGACCCAGTCCCATTGAAAAACCAGCCAGCTACCACTTTTTGAAAATTATATAAAGCCTGTTATATATTTCATTTAAAGTTGGGAGAATCAACCCTAGCTCATCTCGTGTCATTTTCTCGTCAGCAGCTGCAAAACATATTGACAAACCAAAAAAAAAGGACTGGGTCCCTCAGAATGACCTATTGCTAGGGCGGAGATGAAAAACACACATGGCAATTTCACAATGGCTTCACGAATTGTGAAGTCACTCGCCCAACAAACTGCCATACAGTTGACAAGAAAACAGTTGAGCCACCAGGAGATATCCTTTACATTGTGAAAATGATAAGTTGCATAGGAGAAATTTAGGGCATTTATTTTACATAGTGTGCTGTTACACAATGGAATGTCCTAACTATAATTCTACTGCAAGTAGAAATCTCAAAAGCACCCAAAAAAAAAAGGAAAATGAGTTAACTAAATGCAACACTCCTTCAGGAGACACTACAGCCTGAACACCATCCTTCAATAAGATACAATGCACATGTTAGACCCAAAGAGATGCTTGCAGACTTCCCACCACCTCAACAATTAAGTTCTAAATCAGAAAGTCCAAGGGTGACATTCTCAGCTCGCTGCCAATTAAAACACTTACATGGTCAATTAGCAGTCACTTAAGGGCCTTCTTCGCAGACAGGAAAACTGGCCACTTTAATTAACCTTACTTCCAAATGCACTTTCATTCATGTTAATGAAAAAAAAGTCAAAAGAGAAGATTTATGTTTCCATTCAAAGCCTTACAGAAATATAGACTTCTCTAAAAAAAAGAGCAAAATCACGTTTCCTCGACAAGTAAATACTCCCTTTGAAAGTTAATATTTATTAAATATATCACAAAATGAAAAGCAGTTACAGACTGAAATCAACAATGATGGGTTGGCCAACAATGGCAAATTTTCAACACTGGAAGATCCATCCCAGGCAACATAACGATGCAGTAAGTTTCCCACAAACTTTTTTATTTACTTATAGATTTTTTTTTCCAATTGTCTTAGAGTTTAACCTTGTCAAAACTAAATATTTGACCACCATTTTTCCAGGGCTGCACGGTGGCTCAGTGGTTAGCACTGGTAGGGACATGGGCTTGATTCCTGCCTTGGGCTTTCTGTGTGGCTACATACTCCTTGTGTCTGCAGGGTTTCCTCTCACAATCCAAAGATGTGAAGGCTAGATGGCTTTGCCATGCTAAATTGCCCTATTGTGTTCAGAGATTTGTAGTTTAGGTGGATTAGCCATGCTAAAAGCAAGGTTATGAGGACAAAGGGGGGGGGACTGGGTCTAAATGAGATGCTCTTCAGAGGGTCAGTGCAGACTCAATGGGCCAAATGGCTTCTTTCCACATCATAGGGATTCTGTGACTCGAAGTTAATGTAGTTATTTTATAAACACAATCTGTATATCGGAACATTGTCTCTTAACCTGCAGTAGTCTGTTACCACTTTGACAGTTCTGACCCTTCATGAAGACCTGATGCAAATGGTAAAGCAATGTATTTTTCCCAAATGTCTTTTTTGTCTAAACATTAAACAAATCAATGAATATGGGATACTGAAGGAAAATGATATCAAGATGAAAGATCAGCCATGATAGATGAATAGTACAGCAAACCTGAGGGGCCAAGTTCCCTTCTCAGGCTCTTATTTCCAATGCTGACAGGTTCTAAAACTCTGGTACATACAGTCTGAATCGTAAACACAGTCAAGGCATGGACAGAATTATACAACAAATTGTTCAGCAAATTGTGCTTTTCTTAGCTCAATGAAGCAGACATTTCCACTCTTTCTCTCATATTTTTCATCTCATGCAACTTGTTATTGTGTTCCAGATCATCACTACTAATGCATTATTTTCCCCACTGGTCCTTTTTCCAAATCATCTTAAACTGATGGCCCCCAGTTCTTTACCCATCTTTAAGTGAAATAGTTTTGCATACCTATTCTGCAAAGTAAG
>NC_057730.1:35137104-35174425 GCF_004010195.1 Chiloscyllium plagiosum
TCTTTCTTTCTTTCTCTCTGTCTTCTCTCATCTATCTGTTAGGTTACCTCTTTCCCCCTCTCCCATTCTGTGGATGTGCGTGTCTCTATTATACTGTTCTTTTTTGTGTGTATTCCTTTTTTTTGGTTCTTAATTAACTGAGATAAGCAACTGGCATATGGAGAATTGTGTTCGCACTACCTGTAATGGAGCACCAAATCAGCAGCAGCTTTTACCTGTGGAACTTTGGGACCATGTTGAAAGTGCTCATATTAATTGATAAAAAGAAGTTTGAGTGAAGCAGCTATAAACTAGTGTGGCGACTTTTCAACTGAGTGTGCAGGAGCGATGGCTAAATAATTACAGAGCATTAAAATACCCTCATCACATCAGTTACTGCAGCAGCAAAGTGGTATGTGATTGAGATTGTTTGTTCTTTTCTCAGGCAGTGCAGCTCTTGCTGTGTGATCTCTTGCTCATTACCAGAACCAGTATGTGGCAGCAACAGATCAACATGAGTCAGCCTGTGAACTCCATGCACCAGGCATCCCCACTGGAGCTGAGAGGCTTTCAACAGGACCTTAGCAGCCTCAGGAAGCTGTCTCAAACATTCAGACCAGCCTTCCGTAGAGTAAGTAGGTTGTCATATGGTGATTGGAGGGATTTATTTTAAGAGACTTTGCAACTCAAAAAGAGTACCACTGGATTCTGTAATGGAATTGTGAGTAGTGATCAGTGAACTTCCACTGCTTGAGTTATTGATCTTGACTGTGTTACTCAGGAAAGAAATGCTCAACAAGAGTCAAATGCTACGCATAGAAGGAAGGCAATTCAAAGTGAGATGCATCCTTAGAAGCATATTTCAGAGTGTCGTTGGCAATACTTAGAAATACTCACCTCTCTGTTAGTAGATTAGGAGGTTAATGTTATAAGACTGTACAATGTAGTCCAGAAGTAGGTCTTTGACTCAGCTATTCAATGAGATCATGGCTGATCTGATCATTGTTGACTCTGCTTTCATACCTTCTCTCCACAACACTTTCTGACTGAAAGTCTCTCTACCTCAGCCTTGATAATGCTAAACAACACAGCCTCAACAGCCCTCTGTGATACAGGATTCCACTGACCAACTCCCCTGTGATAGAATATGTTCCTCTTTATCTCTGTTCCAATTTGAATAGAGAATATAATCTCGATAACACTTCATTGTCATGCTGGGAATGGTGCATCTTTTAATCTTTTACATCTAAATGAAATAGCAATGGGAATTTGGTTTAAAGTCTCATCTAAACGAGCGCATTCCTGGCAGTGCAGGTTTTGCTTAAGTTTACAATTTGAGAGAAAGGAGCTGTGCAATTGAGAGATTTTGGGTAGAGGGTGGGAGATGAGTTTGAATCATTGATAGCATAACAATTCTTAAAATGAATCCAGTGATGAGACAGGGAGGAGGAAGAACAAGTGAGGAATGTTGACAGGACAACCGACCACAGTAATTTTGCTTAAAGATATAATGTTTTGGTGTAATTTATTTTTTAGGTGTTTCTACATGAAGCAACAGCCAGGTTAATGGCAGGAGCCAGTCCAACCCGTACCCACCAGCTACTGGACCGCAGTCTTAGGAGGCGGGTCACAACCCCAGTACTCAAAGCTGGTAAGTAGCGTACCTAAAGCATTTTAGACTGATCTTCAAATGCCAGTTGTTAGGTATAAAAGTTCATTTCCACCCCCTTTCAAATCAGTAAACCATGAACGGGTAAATGTTGGTGCTCCGTGCAAAGATTATATGGGATTCAAGTTTGTTTGGGACTTGATGCTTGGCTTCCTGGACCACTTGGCTGTCTCATGACCAGAAACATTCTTCTGCACAGTGGGTCATAAGATTGACATTCACACATAACAACATTCACACCCGAGGAATCTGTTCATTCTTTTGGACTCTGTACAGTTTGCAGTCCTGTGTACCATGTTGAAATCGGTGTTTTTAATGGGTCAGCTTGGATATGGATATCAGAAAACCTTTGAGGATAGCATAGTTTCACTGAAAGGTCCAAGAGGATAGTGATCAGAAGAGGGAAACTGGGTTAGTATTTATTCCTATCTGCTCCCTGGTCCAGAAGTACTGAAACTAAATATACCTGCCACTGATAATATCAGCGTTTTGACCTTTATAATGGGACTTTAAACTGGGATCTCTCTGGCTTATTACACTGTGCGGCTCATTTATCTATCAAGAAAGTTTTAACATTCATTTACCAACCTTTTGAGTGCCTTTCCACACCTATGTTTGACTGCTGGCTCATTTTTGCCTTTCCGGTTCTGTTTGATAGGTGAGTCTGACACCCACCCAGGTCGACGGGAACAAGCTGAAGCTCTCCTGTTAGCATGTCGCTACCTGCCCCCAAGTTTCCTGTCTGCTCCAGACCAGCGTGTGGGTATGCTGGCAGAAGCAGCTCGCACTTTGGAAAAGATTGGTGATAAACGGACTCTCCATGATTGCCAGCAAATGATCATGAAACTGGGTAGTGGCACTACAGTCACCACAAGTTGAAATGTTTCTTTTGTTTTTGGTATAAGAACATACCCCACACCCACAATCATTGTGACTGTACATAGTGTACACGTACCCCCCCCCAAATGAAGCAGCACAGTTCTTTTATTAAAATAATGACTTGGTCAAATAAAAATCGTATTTTCATAGTTTAAAACTGTACATATAAAAATATTTATAATTTTTTAAGATAAGTTGGAATGCAGCAAATTCATTTTTGTAGAATTAAAAGCACTTGTTTCTCTAGAAGCTTAGCTTCCCTTATAATACTGCACCAATGATAAAGCCAATCTGGGCTTTTTTGTGCAATATACTTTTATATGATTAAAATAACACAAATGGAAGTATCATGATAAAATATAACTTTTTTTACTCTGAAGTATTTGCATGAATTTTCAATTAATTTTTTTCAAATCTTCAATTATTTTTCGGTGTTCTGGATTTTGGAGAGGTTGGGTACATGCAAGCACAATGCTCACTTTAGTTCCGATCAGTTACCTGCACCTGTGTTTGAATGCGCACATGGATTTGAACAGAGGACTTGGGGAATGCCAAACTGATGAAACTGCAGCGCTCTGGATGAGGCATTAAATTGAGGTCCTGTTCAGAGTTATGAAGGAGAGGACATTAAACTCCTGTGTGCAACATTGTGGACAACATGTGGTGGTTTCCTGAATTGGGTTGTACTCGTGTGTGAGAGAATATGTAGAATTTGAAGGAGAGTGACATGGTGGCTCAGTGGTTAGCACTGCTGCCTCTCAGCACTAGGAACCTGGGTTCAATTCCACCCTCTGGGTTTCTTTGAGGTCCTCTGATTTCTTCCCAGAATCCAGAGATGTGCATGTTACGTGGATTGGCCATGCTAAATTGCCCACTGTGTCCGGGGATGTGCAGGCTAGGTAGATTAGTCATGGGAAATGCAGGGATATGGTAAGGATGTGGGTCTGGGTGGGATGCTATTCAGATGGTGGGTGTGGACTCGATCAGTTGAATGGCCTACGTCCACACTGTAAGCATTCTACAATTTTATGAAGCTTGTGGGCCAGTACAAAGTTTTGTTTACCTTTTTCTCATTAATTAAAATCACAGTTGTAACAGTTACATCATTAACATGGTCTAGAGGAAAGACTCTTGTGCAATTGGCCAATGACCAATCATTTTAAAAACACCATTTTATTCAGTGTGGGTTTGAGAGTATATTACACACTACGATTTACTCTCAATTACTTGTCTAGCCGCCTTTTATCTCAGTTTTCTATAATTACATCCATATCTATATTAGCAATTCTGTTCAATGCTTTGAAAAGGTAGATCGTAGTCATTTAACAAGAAGCCATTTGGGTCATGGGTCCATGTCAGCTCTACTTACTGCAGTCTAGTTAGCTACAGTTTCTGCTTTGGTCCCACAGCCCTACAGACTTATTTCCTTCATCTAATTCCTTTTGAAATCATTGGTAATTTCCTGTTCCACTGTCATTGGTAGCAAGCCTCAAGTCATAATCAGTCACTATGTTTAAAAACAAAAGTTCTTTCTCATCTGCATCGCTTGCCCAAGGCCTTAACACTCTGATCATACGAGAATTAGGAAACAGCAAATGGGTAGCTTTCTTTGTCTAGTTTAACCATCTTTCAATAATTCCTCTCTCCCCTGAAACAGGCATCACTTTTCTTCATTGCACAATAACCAATCCCTACAACAGTCTTTACACTTCTCTTAAGCTCATTTCTACAACCTCCTAACTTTTTTGTATACATCCTTTTAAGGAGCTGTGACAGGGGAGAGTTAGTGCTGGTCTAAGTGACTTCAAAAGTGACTAGCAGTATATGTTTAAAAGCACAGGATTGAGTTGCTGTTTTTATGTTTTAATTTTTAGTCCGGAAACTTCTATGCTATTTGCACACTTCTGTTTGCGATGGGGCAACGTTAGAATCAAGAAATGTGCTGCTGTTCACAAAATGCTAATATTGTAGCACAGAATTGGCTGTTTCTGGTTGATGCTAAATTATTTTATAGGGTAGTGTTTGCTTATTGATTTTTGGAACTCATGTTAGACTTCTCTCCTCTCCCAGCAGTGCTGGAATATGGTTCCATTGGTTTCAGAAGCAGTCCCTCAAATGTCTACTTTTAATTTTTGTGCCTGGCTATAGAGTAATGGCAGCCTTGTTGATCCGAAAATAAGCTCGTCGAATTGTGTTCTCAACTGCAACCAAGACCCATTTATACTCATTCTCAGGAGATGGTCAAGGAAATGGAATGCAGATAAAGAAAAAGGGGACATAGGGAAGTCATTCAAGCTTGTTCCAACATTCAGTTGGATCATGACCCGTCTATACATTAACTTATTTCATATTCATTGATACCTTTTCTTAACGAAAATCTGTAAGTCTTAGTTGCAAATACTTTAATTGACAGCCACAACCTTTTTCGAGGAGGAAATTTGAAATTTCCTAGAAGTCTAAACAATGTATCATGTAATTTCGCCACATTAAATATGGCAAGCCAAAATGTACAAGTAAAAAATAATTACAAAGATCTGCTCAATTATGCAAATAAGCTAGATTGCTTTCTGCAGCTTTTTATTCCTAAAAAGTGGCATTGCATTACAGGTACATATACAGTACATTACATTACACATTGAAAGGAGCTTTAAAGTTGTGGGTCTCTTCCCAATAGATAGCAGACTACCTAGGCATCTTCAGTTCCATTAATTTTCAATAATCATCTTTATAACATTTGGGTGTACTGATAATCATAGGAAATGTAATTCATGATCACATTTCCAGAGTTTATGATTGACACTGTCTCCATGGTGATCTGATGGCCACCTTGTCTTTTGTTTAAAAAAATTACAAAAAATTAATTTTGTAAACTCAAAATAATTAAATACTGCTAAGTGTGATAAAGGGAGAACTCACTGCCACAGTCAGTCAATCTCCTGTAGTACTCTGGAGACACCGGCGTATCACCCATTTTTCTACAATATAAAATTGGTAAAACAAAAAACTTTGGAAAAAAAACAATGACAAGGCAATCAGATGTGTTTCTTTTTGTTTTTAAAATGTATTTTGATAGTTACTTTAACAAATTAGACTGTCCTCATCTGTAAAGTTTTCATTTATCATACATTAACAGACTGCAGGTTGGTATCATTCCTCTATCCTCTCTTAGCCCCTTGCAAAACACCACATTTCCCCACTTCGAAAGATTATCTACACAGCAACATTAAGACAATTGATGGTTTGGAGCTTCTTAAATTATCAGTGTTTACACAGGCATCTTGCAGTTCAGAAAAATGCAGAACCTATTAATATTTACCCACCCACCCCCACCACCAAACCAGTCCCCAGGAAAAAAATGCAGCAAGGATTTGATGGGGGAGAAAATACATTGACTGACTGGAACAGAGTCAATCTGTTGGTGTCCTCGTCACTTTCCAGATATCTTGGTATTTTTCCACTCCTTTTACTGCACTATTTTACAATACATTCATTGACTGTTCTCGGTTTGCAGTCTGTATTTAACACCTTTTGTGTTACTGTTGCTTGGCACAGTGGAACTTTCCTGCTGTTATAGTGTTTTAGACAATATGTTCTAAAAAGAGAGGAAAATTAGATCAGTTATATGAACGATTAATAATTAGAGGAACATTTCACTCTATGGTTGTGTTTAAATTGTACAGGAGAACGGTACCTCACTATTGTATTCTACATAAAGGAACAAGATGGGAGTGAATGTTCCCAACGCAGGAGCTCAGGTGTCAGTGTTAAAAATGGCTACTGTGATCCTTCTGTGCATACGGAGTTGCACCCATGAGGTCATACCATTAATGAGAAAGAACAAAATGCTTTTTCGCAAAGTTCTAAATTTAACTGAAACCACCTGATCCCATCAGTTATCCAGACCACATTAGTTTGATCATCCCCAATGTCAAATCATGGTTTGACAGTGTTGATTGTATTCATTCCAAGTAATCACAGTGGTTCTAATCTGATAGCAACACAACTTTTTTCCATTTGTTTTCTGTAATAAGGAAATGGTTAGATGATGCTGTGTCACCATTAAGCTGTGATTGTGATATAAAGACTTTATTGATAATCAAAGCGTGGCTCCAATTATGCACAAGCCAGTACAATGCTCCACCTAGTGGTGAAGTTGACCATGTATGTAGGCAAACATTGCACTGCATTCAAAAAAGATATAATTAATGCTATATGTATTAACAGGTTAATATTATTTTCCAAACCAGAAGGATATTAAATTTCTAATAGGCATCAATTAATTTTGTAAATGAATCATTTTGAGTTTGTGAAATTAGCACAATGCCACTCTAAACACCCAGTCCACCAGTCTGTCAGAACATAGCTTCTAGCTTCTAATTTAACTTGACAGTTTAATGCATGAAGGAATGCCAATAACATACTGAATAAATCTCATAATGCTACTAAAACATGAGCAGGCAAGTTCTCCCAATGATATGGCCAACATTAACTCAAATAACAAGCCAGCATTTCAGTTCATTGTTCATTGCAGTTTATGGAATCTCGCTTAATGCAAATTAGTATCTGCATTTCTCGACAACAGCAGTTGCTTTGCAAAGTGGAGTTTCCAAGATCCAAAGACACGAGCATGATATTCCAGTCAACGGTCTGCCCTCAATGTATATAGATCTCCAGCCATAGGTATACCAGTCACTAATTCTGTGAGAGGCTGCTCACTTCTAATACAGTGTTAGCTCATGTATAGAACACGAACAAGGCTGGGACAAGTTAGAAGTGATCCTGCGGTTTATCCTTTGGTATAGTGAATTGTTGATCTCAGCAATGAAAACCTTCAGCTTTATTATCTCTGATGCTAGTTATAGTTTGAAACCTTTGATTAAAATGAAGAAACACATCAAGGTGACTGCACACAAATTCTATGTGTAGCATACAAACATCCACCCACTTGTGAACTTTGCCTGTTTGCCTCTGGACCAAAGTATTAAATGTAGAAGAACAATTTGAACACTTAGATTTACTTCCTACCCTGCAGTTCAGTATTATAAGGTTGCCTTTTGTTTATAATTTTCACTTTGGGGTGAAAAAGGTAAAAGGAAACTGATGCTTTCAAAATGCAGCTCTCCAAATTCATTTCATTCCTACCTTATGTTTTGTGCACTTCATCGAGAAATTCTCCTCACTTAATTGGCAACCTGTGGGAAGAGGGGATGAGTGAAAGCAAAAAAGAACAATAATTACTGCAGGCTCAATAGCATTTACAAAACGGTAAGAAGCAGTATAAATTGTTTTGGGATAAAGTGACAACTGTGCCTCAAAATCAAAAGATTGTCCATGCAAACTCCACTCTAGGCAGTTGAGTACGGAAACAAGACTGACAAACCAACCCAGAGAGACTACAACATTACCAAAGATGTCATCCTTCAGATGAGACATTAAACCAAAGCCACATCTGCTCTGTCATGTGGATTAGGAAGATCCCAATTTTCTATCTAAAAGAGGAGCAGGATAGTGATCCAAAGTCACAGCTAATGTCGCTTTAAAAGATTGGTTTCCACAACCAGGTTCTTTCAATGCATGATCCCTTTGAATCTTTTGAATAGCCACCTATATATTTAGTTTCCTCCAGGCTGCTGCATGGCCACATGTGCACAGCTTGATGGGAACTTTAGTCCCAGCCAATAGTGTCCTCTTCACCACCACCATTGCTTTTTGTGGAAGCAGCAATTTGTGGGATAACTGGCTGCTTACAACAATGATTACACTGCACAACAGTACTTCAGAGGCTATAAAACACTTTGAAACATCCTAAGGTTGTGAAAGGTGCTGTTTTATTACTTTTGCTATATCATTGCAATTTATTTCCAATGATATGTACCAGGTGTGATAAGTATTTATTGCTATTATGACATTGTATGGTCCTGAAGATGCACAGAAAATACCAGTTCTAAGGTTAACAAGGCATAGAGTACAGTTTTGTGGCTCATGGAAGAGGTCTGGTTAGACATCGATACAAATTACATTTGCAGGTGTAGGTTTTCAATTCTAGCTTTATTTTAAAATTGAACCCGATAGCAGAACTTTTTTTTTGGCTACTGCTCAATCTTAACACAGCAGGAGGCCGTTCAGCTCACCCTGCCTATGCCATTTGGCAGAGTCAAAGAATCCTTACAGTGTGGAAACAGGCCCTTCAGCCCAACAAGTCCACACTGACCCTCCAAAGAGTAACACACCCAGACCCATTCCCCTACCCTATTATTCAATATTTACCGCTGACTAATGTACCTAACCTACACATCCCTGAACACTACAGGCAATTCAGATGGCCAATTCACCTAACCTGCACATCTCTGGATTGCGGGAGGAAACTGGAGCACTCAGAGGAAACCCATGTAGACACGGGGAGGAAGTGCAAATTCTTTACAGACAGTCACCTAAGGCTGGAATCGAATCTGGGTCCCTGGCTCTATGAAGCAGCAGTGCTAACCACTGAGCCTCCATGCCGCCCAAAGTATCCTGTTAATCCCATTTGCCCAACACTACTTCTTCACAGCTCGGAAATAATTTTCCTTTCAACTATATATCAATTCCCTACAAATAAAAATCCGTCATTGTATTTAAATGGAAATCTTGTGTCAGAGTGGGTAGTGCACTGCCTCTAAACAAGCAGCTTCAGGTTTGTGTTCTACCCCAGGATTTGATGGAGAAGGGAAGTGCATTTATCAAGCTGAGTGAGCATCAATCCTCAGGTCCTTCCAATAAGTTCCAAATGCAGGTAGAATCAGGGAATTCCTGGTTAGCCACACAACAGAAAAAAGAAATGGAATCTCTATTAGCACTGATCATCGCTCCAGCCTACAACAAGCACGAGAGCGCATGTTGCTGCAACTCAGATCTTGGGTAAACAGCCAGTGTGGATCAAATTTGTGTCAACAGTATCAGGTTCAATCCCCTTTGGGTGCATTCAAGGTGCAATGGTGGAATGGTAAGAGATTGTGGCACTGTTGAACCCGTCTTGGGCACAGAATGGAAGGGGATTTATGTGTTAAATTTGTGTCATTGTTTACTGACTATAGCTGAGTTAAATAGAGGGGGGGGAACAGTTTTGATAATTACTGAGAGATGGTGTCCTCCTTACCTGACTCAATGGCACAGATATAATGATATTTCTGATTGCACCCCTTGGTGTAGCAGCCCAGAGTGGCACCCGCCTGCTCGCACGTGGAACATTTCTGTCAAGAAACAATAGATACAGGACAATTGTTTTGTTAAAAGAAGCAAATGGACCGAAGTTTCACTTTCCAAAAATGATACAATAAACAAGTCAATAGCTTTGTCCTGAGCTCTAAAACTACTGCTTCTACTCAAATGTGCACCAGGGAAGCAAGCTGTGAATAAAAATATGTGTGTTTGGTCCCGCAGAAAGATTGCAAGGAACTGCTCATTCAACAAAGTTGGTGGAGAGTAACAATATTTTAAAGTGGAATTATCTACAACCCTTCAAGAATGCCTTGTCTCTCTGGCTCTGGCCTTTTGTGCAGACATTTTCTCTTTATCCTACCAGCTGCCCAGACCAAGCAGGGAATTTCTTTCCTAAAGCCTTCTGCATCCCTCCCTCACCATTCCCCAATCCTCCTTTAAGAAGCTTAAAACCTGTGTCATGTCACCTGTCCCAATGTCTCCTTATATATCTCAATTTGTTAAGACTTTGTTAGAAACGTCTCCAATCAAGCACTTTGGTTTGTTTCAAGATATTAAAGCTCATACTGTTTTTGTTGACCCAGGACCCGCCGTTAATCGTTTTGCTCTGTATCTAACAGCTGTTGTTTACACTTCTGAAGGACCCGAGGCCCATTTACTACACAAAATGGACTATGTTAAGTTTTTTTTTGTCCCAACTCTCAGGATGTAAGAATAATTATTTTTGGCTCATCTAGTTTGACAAGGGTAGATTATTAGTCATTTCAACAGCGTAAAGTACCAGTGTGATACTGGCTGGGATTCTCACTCTGGGAGAAAAAAAACTTCAAATGCAGTGATGGAACATAAAGATACAATTACCACTCAGCAGGAAAATAATCCGAAGTGGTTTGATCAAACTCCCACAGCACGGGCGCCAGAGAAAAAAAATTATTTGTACTGCCTTACTGACGCCACATGCTCCAAGCTACTTCATATCCTTCTATGATCAAGAATTACATTCGCCACCCCATTTCTCTTAGCACCAATACTCAGTCAAAAAAAAGGGTTAGATTACTTAATGTTGATGAGATGTCCATTCATAAAAAATACTGGGATGGACCTTCCCGGAAATGACAAAAAATTAAACTAGCCTTTCTCTGCAAGGAAACAGTAACACCATTTTCTGAGGAAGGGATCAGGAAGAATAATCCAAATAAATTGGAAACTTAAAAAAATGTAATCTTCAAAAAGCAACCACTTGAAAGGGAAAATTTTCAGGCCTTTTAAAAAGTTGAGAAAGGGCAAAATGAGCCAAGTGGTGTCATTCCCTGTTATATCACACCAAGAGTCTGAGGTAGAACCAATGCGTGCATTTTCAAGGCAACATGAAAACAACAGTAAAATGTCATCCCTGAGAAACTGTTAGGACTTAATGAACTCGAATAGCGAAAGATTACCTTTGCATACCTAGTTGGTAGCAGGAGATTTAAAAATAGATTTCAAGATTTATGGAGGACAAATTGATAAATGCTGCAGCACTGGAGAGGGGCCGGTGATCTTGCTACAAGGCTTAGGGAGGAAAGAGAAAACTACCTTATAATGATTTGACTCTGGATTGTACAGCACAGAAGGCCATTTGGTTCACTGTGCCTTTGAAAGAGCTATTCATTAAGTCCCACTCCCTTGCTGCATTCCAAATACCTTTAACTTACTTTAAAATTTCTCAAGTATATTTAAGATGCTCCTTAAAGCTTCCTTTTGGTGTTTCCTCACAATGCTTGTTTTGAAGCCCCTATAATGAGACTGTTGTGCTGAGGAACATTAGCAATGCATTGTGAGTGCTTCACTATCCTTAACCTTTCTGGAAAAATAAGGGAGGATCTCATAGAAACTTGTAAAATTCTAACAGAACTAGACAGGGTAAATGCAGGAAAGGTGTTCCTGATGACTGGTGAGTCCAGAATCAAGGGTCACAGCCTAATGATATAGGGTAGGCCATTTAGGACTGAGACGAGAAGAAATATCATCGCCCAGAGAATGGGTGAGCCTATGGAATTCTCTACCACAGAAAGTGCTCAAGACCAAAACACGGAATATTCTGAAGGAGGAGGTAAACACAGTTCTTCGAGCTAAAGGGATCCAAGGCTCTGGAAACAAGGGACTGAGTTGGATGATCAGCCATGATCACGTTGAATGGTGCAGCAAGCTCAAAGGGCAGAGTGGCCTACACCTGCTGCTATATTCTATGTCTCTCCCCAGACTCCATGCCACCAGATAGAGGAACCTGAATTACCTCCTGAAGCTGCCTTGCAGTCTAATATCTGCCTGGGGGAAGGGAGAATTACCTTCACTTGTGCTGTTATTGTCGGATGGATGGTCAATAGGGAGTGCACTACTGTGATTCCAGTCTGCCATCCCTCAGGAATCCCCCGCTTCCCCATCAAAGGCCAATGTGGGGATTATCTCTAAGCCTTACTCTAAGCTGGACTCAATTTTGCACACAAGAAGGTTGTTCTAACCCAGATAACCCTTAAAAAAGAATTTAGTAGTTCCAGCGTGACTGCATTATTGTACGCCTCGGACTCATGCACAATGTTTTTATGGTCACTTTGCAGCAAGTTCATTTTTGTGGTGCTTGCAGAGGCAGTATGTCCCGGCCCCCAACTAATGATCGGAGTTTCATATCTCACCATCTCGCTGGCCATCTCCACAGCCTCCTGCAAACCGTACAGCTTCCCAGCAGCCAGGTACACTCCACTGGTCCACACAGCACAGGCTCCGTGTAACCAATGCTCATGGGGGTCAAGGGGTAGCTCAGGGGCCTGCAGATCCTCCTCTGAGCCTGGCTTCTTCTTCACTTTCTTCAGCTCAGTATCTTCAGCCGTTTTCTCACAGCAGTAGCAACTCAGCTTTTTGCATTTTTCTCTCGAGCTAGTCCTAAGCGGGTTCTGATCTTCTACCTCAGTCGCTTTCTCTGGACCGAATGGAGCCTTCTCCAAACTTGGCGGGACCTCTGCTGTAATACTGACAGCACTCTCGTTGTCCGAGTCAGCAACCTTTGATTCCACGGTGAGCTCGTCTTGCTTCTCTTTGATTTCACTCTTTATCTCCAACTTCCCCTTGACATGTTGGCTCTTTGTCACTGGTGGTATATAATCCTCTGGGTAATAGGGTCCAAAGAGATCTCCGAGCTCCTTGTGATTCTTGGGTCTTCCACATAAGCAGCAGACCAGGCAGCCTTGCTTGGCGGAATCGAGCACCACTGGCCCTGGTAACATAGCTGAAGATGTTGGCAATGTCTTGCTGACTGATACAGGGGGCTGTGAGAATGAAGATTTTTTCTTCATCTTTTGGAACCTGGACTGCTCCTCCGGCAAGGTGTTAATGACTGTACAGATAGACGATACCTCATTGCTCTTCTCAACACGAATATAAGGGGAAAAGCTCTTGGCGTTGTTCTCTGCTCTTGGCATCTTATACGACACGTACTTTAATCGTATCACTGGCTCTTTGGTTTCCACGAGGGGAAGGTTTCTTCTCTTCAGTTGACTTTTTCGTCTGTGGGCAGCTTTTGTACTCTTGCTCCCTTTGAGGTGCTTTCTTCTTCTTCTGCTGCCTCGTCCAGCAGGCCTTCGAGCTTTAGAATTACTCTTGGCTTGTTTGACCTTTTGACTTCCTGCCTGGTGACTGCGCCTCTTTGGAGGTGGGGCTTGCCTCTTCAGCTCCATGTCACCTGGAGGATGCTCCAGCTCTTCATTGGGGCCTGGTTCTGAAACAGAAGACAAAATAGAAGAAGGGGAGGCAAGCTGTTTCCCCTCTTTCTCTTCTGTGGTTCTGTCCTTTGGAGAAAGTTTCCCACTTTGCCTGTCTTCTGCCTCCACACTTTCTGGTTCTACAGATAAATTTCCATCAGCCTTCGCTTGACTACTGCTGTTCTCCTCAGTTGGTGACTCTGTTTCCTCTTTGAGTCTCTTGGATGTGATAAGGCATTTTTTATTCAACTCCACCAGGGCAATCTTTGAAGAAGCATCTTTGGCTGTCACTTTGTTTTGCTCAACTAACACCTGTTCTACCTCACTGCTGGAGTTCTCAGTGAGTTTCTCTTCTTTCAGGGACAGGATCTCGTCCAGGGTCAAACATGTCACATTACTATCTGAATAGTTGCTGCAAGCGAATGATTTTGAGTTTGGGGAGGTGATCTTTTGCACAATTGCCTCTAGTTTTAGGCCTCTACCTTTGCGAGGTGGAAGAATCTTTGTCTTCGGAGGGGTCTTAAGAGAGAGAACAGGCTGGGCACCACCATCAGTGGCTGTTAGTGCTTTACTGAGACAACGTTCCGTTATCCCTTCACTGTTTTCTCCTTGGATGGGTCTGGCCATCACAGATTGAGCTGTTGGGTGACTGCTCTCTGATGGACATGGGCTGGCCAGATGTTTTAGTTTCTCTGTCCTTGAGTCGTTGGCCTTCAACATCTGATGCTGCCGTTTAGCCGGGATCAGTGAAAGGGTACAGTAACCTTTTCTTTTCAAAGGATGCGTTAAGGGACATCTTTGGTCTTCCTGGCCCCCTAGCCTTAAAGCTGAATTTCGTGCTTTTAATCTTTCGCCTGTCATCTCCTCTGTGACATAGTCCAGTGCCTCTTGTCTGGGGGTCGGTTGTCTTTGAGGCTTGGGCACTGAAGAACTATGTCTGGTGGTCAAGCATCGACTGGGGACAGGATTGCAGCTCTTGCGTTGTTTGACATCTTTTTGCAAAACCATTCCCTGGGCCCGAGTTCTGGCTCTCAGTACAACAGATTTATATGAACTAGCCTCTTGGCTCAAGCGCTCCTGGCTCTTTATCTGTTGCTCTGGATGAAGACCATAACTGGGTCTGTTCAGCATGCTGCTGGGTCTGGTCAGGTGAGCTCTCAGATTTGGATTGGAACCTCCCTGTCTTTGGATTAGACACTTGTCTGAGTCGGAGTTCACCCTGTGCCGAGAGCTGCAGCCTGTTTCCCTTGGACCATCGTCCCGCTGAGCAACCATCCCCTTCCTCAAGAGAGCCCGGGACTGGACACTCACCTCAGGCTCCAGTAAAGCACTGGAAGAGCGAGTGCACATTCGAGTAGGCTCTGAGACACTGAGAACTTCCTGGGGCCCTCTGTTTTTAGCTCGCTCTCGCTGTGAACCCAAACATCTCAGCTTGCCAACTGGCACTACCTTGAGGGGCTGGATGTTCTCTGCTGGTTCAGGTGGGGCATGGTCTTTGCCCCTAAAAGTGGCTCCTTGCCCTACTCTGGATGACACTCTTCGGACCCTCAGCCCTTTGCTCTCCGGCATCTTTGAGGGAGCATTCTCTATCTCAGTCAGCGCTGAGCTGACTACCTCAGAGGGCAGCGTTGGGAAACCCAGAGGCTGGGGCATGGCCTGTGGCTCAGGGACTGTGCCCTCCCCGGTATCTTCGCATTTGCCACTTTCACCGTCAGGCTTCATCTCGGCTCCTGCCGGAACCCCTTGTCCAACCTTGGGCTCAGCACCGATTGCAGGTCCCACATGGATGACGGAGTGTGGCAGTAAACGAGGGGCAGGACTGGAAGCTGCTCTATCCTCTCCTCTATCAGTGCTGCTCAGCTTGTCCTCTGAGCAGCTACATTCCCCTTCAGAATGTGCAGGGACCAGTTCCTTAACACTCTGACGCGTGGGGGACATGTCACAGATAACAGATTTTCTTACATCCTGTAAAACTGCACTTCCCTTCGACTCCACAGCGAGCTCCTCATCTTCTTCCACTTTCATCCCCGTGCTCTCAATTTGCTCCACGGTAGACACTCTCTGCTCAGAGTTACTGCTCCCACCGTTCTCTGGCTTCTCCTCCTCATTCCCTTCTCTCTTGTCTTCCATCTCTGGGACCATGTGCACAGCAGTCAACTCCTTCTGTAATGCTCTCTGCTCCTGTTTGAAGTTGGCCTGGAGTTTCTGAAGGAATTTCTTCTGAACGTCACACTGTGACAGGTTGGCATTGAGCTCCTCCCACGCCAGGGTGGTCTCCTTCCCTTTCGGATCTGGCAAATCAAGTGCCTTCAGTTTCTCCAAATCCTGAGGGCCTCCGGGAATCTGGGAGGAGTAGCATTCATGGTTATTGTTAGACACCAGGCTCTCTCTGTAATCGCTTGCTAAAGGCTGGATTGTGTTACTGCACTCCATGGTGTGGGGGAAAGCCTGGGATTCGCTGTAAGAGGCATCACCAAAACCCTCTGTCATCATCGAGCAGTCACTCTTCACTGTGCTCTTGTTGCAATCAGACACAAGGGCCTGGCCTTGACCAGGACGTTTGGTGCGGATTAAGTGGCCTGCAAAACTCTCAGCATTGTACAGATTGAAATGTATCCCTTTACTTTCTTTGTCCCCTCCAAAATGGTTAAACTTCAGTTCTGCCTCCAGCCTCTCCTTGGAAGAGTCCTTTAGAATAATAACACTGGAGGATTTCATATCCTCCTTGGCAAACAGGAGAGCTTGTCTATCAGTAGCCAACTTCTCAAAGTCTGCTGATGTCAGGCAAGCTTCGCCACTCTGAGCAGAGTTGTCCGACTTGGAGTCTGCAGCCATGTCGTTAGATGAGGCAACTGAGCAGGACAGAATGGTATCCAGATTCTTTCTCAAAGCATCCAGGTTGACAGAATTCCTGCAGTGGCCTTGGAAGAATGGCATTTTGTCCAGTTGCTCCTCAGAGCTGCTGGAATAGTCTCCCTCCTGCAGCTCAGCTTGCACTGACTGGGGTGTGCCCAGGGCTTCTTCAGAGTACAGGCTCTCCTCGGAGCTCTTCAACTCCTTTAGGATTTCCGACTTTTTAGGCAGTCGTTTGCCCATTTTCCTGTGAGGGGCGAGGGTGTTGGAAAGTAAGAGCTGCTGCACAGTCCTGGGAATGTTTTCCACCTGAGAGCTCAGAGCGACAAGGCTGCTGAAAGCTCCATCCGACAGTAATTTCTCTGGAAGCTTTTCCTTGCAACTTGGTCCTGGGGTCTTGCTGGAGCTCTGCGTGGTACAGGTGACAGCGGGGGCCATCAGATGAGAGACATTTGACTTGATGTCAGCCTCAGTGGACTGGCTGTATTGCAGGGACTCGGGGGTGGCCATTAATGGGGAGGGGGTTGAACTGTATGATGGTGATCTTACCACCGTGGAGACAGGAGAGTGACTCGAAGTGGGGCTGAAGGTTTGATAGAACTGCTCAGGAGATTTGACTGGGGCGTCCGGCTGATAGTACACTTGAGGTGACTGATTGAGAAGGTGCATCTTTGCTTGGTTATGATACTGGAGGCTGTGCTGTTTGACCTGAGTGGCCTTGTTCTGGTCATAGCCCCCGCTCTTGGCCATGCCAGCTTTGTAAGCATAGCCAGCCTGGCTGGGGTAGTCCGGTGTGGCCGCACTCTGCCTCTCATACTGGGAACTTGCTGGCATTTGGCCATAGCCATCATATGGGCGGGAAGGTTGGCTGTAATCCTGGACAGTGGGATAGGAGCTGGGCGAGGACTGAAAGGTCTGGTTGAACTGGGCTGGCCTGGCAATGTAAGGGGAGGCTTGGCCCATGATGGACTTGTGGTGGGCCTGGTGTATGAAGTGGCTCTGTTGGTTGGACAGTGCAGGAGGTGTCCTGCCGGCGTTGCCTTGCATGTGCTGCTGTTGGTAAGCAGCGGCCGTGGAAGGGGCAGAGCTTTTAAAGGCAGAGTCCTGGCCGTACTGAGAGAGCCCTCCCACCGACGAAGCTTGGGAGCCCCATTTCGGAGCTTGGCCTTCGCCCTGATACTGCCTGGAGTACGCTCCACTCTGGTAACTTGATGCCGCACTCAGAGCTCGAGCCTGTGGCTGCTGAGCAGAGGCCTGTTTCACGCCACTGTAGTAAGTGCCCGCGGTGTTGCTGCCATAGCCTTGGTAAGACTGCTGGTTGTAATACTCCTTTGACGTGATCCCATGGGCCTCATAGCTTTGAGCAACTGGATTCTGCTGCCTGTAGCTGTCTAACCGAGATGAGTCAGCCCGGACCTGCTGGAAGGTCTGCTGGTTACTTTGGAAAGCCCCGGGATCTCGGAAGGACTGCATGGCCTTTTAACTTGTGTCACTGGTCCCTGTGAATGAACAAAAACCATACAGAACAATAAATATACTTGCCATCTTCTGCTGATAAAATATTGCAAAATTGCCTCTGACAGTCTCTGATGCGGTAATTGCTCTAAAACAGCTATAAATAGTTCCCAATTCAGTCTTGCATCTGATGTGAAATATTCTGTACAATACACTTGGCCTCTCATTTCTGCTAATAACAATGGTATATTCTTTAGTGGGAGCTGGGGCCTTTTATCCTTTGTCTCCTTCATCTGGAGACACTAGGAGTATGTTCTGGAGTGCATCAAAATACTGAAATGCATAACCACAGTGAAACACAAAAACTGGGCAGATAGAGCAATAGTCCCTTCTCCATTGCTGTAGAAACTGGTCAGGCACTCTCAGTGTTGCTCTACATAGTACACGTCTGGCCCATAGCCCCACTCCTGTGCTGCAATGGACACCAACCTTTTTCTGGATATTAAACACTTGTACATTGTATCCTTGCAAACACAAACCATTTTCAGATACCTTTAGAATAAAATGTGAATATAACCTGGAATGGCAAGTATGGTGAGACACAGCATGGTATTGTATAAAAAGAAACTGATCTGTATTGTATTTTGTGTAATGCCAAATTCAAACTTTATGTTATACACTTTTACAGATGTTATGAATAAAGTGCACATTTGGGGAAAAAAATCTTTGCCTTAAACAGGGATCTGCAGTCTCTGTAATATATATAAAATACTTTTCCATTTTTGTTAATTTCTGATGTATACACGAATCCAGTCTCTGATAATCTGTTGTGGTCTCTTTACACAGGGTTCTTTTGTATCTGATAATCTACTGTATAACAGGACCTGCAGTCTTTACTAATCTGACATGCCCAAGTCTTTGCTAAACTCTGTGACAGAGTCTGAACTCTCTACTGTTCTGTTACACATATAGCATCTTGCAATTTCTGTTATAGTGCATAATTATCCAGGATCTGCAATCGTTATTATTGCCTATGATACACACAAGGGCCTGTTGTCTCTGTTGATCACTCAAATTATATACATAGATCTGCAATCTCCACGATTCATTATAATAAAGATATAAATGCATTTATATACTGCCTGTCACAACCAGCAGGCAATAGAAAGTGACTTGACAACCAATAAAATACTTTAAGTATTGGCACTGTTGCAATTGAGAAATAGTAACAGGCAATTTGCACACAACATGCACCAAGAAAATCAGAGTGATAATGACCAGTTAAACTTTTTTTTAAGTGTTGACTGAGGGGTAACTTTTTTCAAAATAGTGCCATGGAGTTTTTTTACACTCACCTGAGGGAGGAGACAGGGCCTTGGTTTGTTGAACAATCACCTGAAAGACAAGAGCTGCAACATGTGCACTACTCCCTCAGTATTGTACTGCAGAATTAGGCTTTAATTTTTATCCTCAATGTTTAGATCGTCCTTGAACTGAGCACTTTGCAACTCAGAGGAAATACTGCTACCACCAAACAGAGCTGCAGTCTGAGCTGTTCACTATAACATTCAGGCAACTGCAGTCTCTGCTATTCTCTATAATACACAGGATCTGTAATTCCTGTTATTCTCAATGAGAAACAATGGTCCACCAATATCGGTTTGTTTTCTGTAATTTTGACAGGGTTTGCAAAGGCTTGTATCTATTATTGGAGAATAACATGGAGATAGCAGATGCCTTTTCTACCAGCAAGCCTGGCTGTTACAATATCACAGATTGGCTGAGTTTGATTTCTAATCATCCGCCTCTCTGCTCCTTGAAAGCTGATACCAGGAAACACATCATTGTGTTCACTGCTTTGTCATTATGCGGCTGCCTGTGTGCACCATTAGCATTTTAATCTTTCCAAAGTACATTAATACATGCACTTAGAGAGGGTTATGCTGCTGAGAACCAACCACAGACACAGAAGGCGACAGTTAGGAATAAAGCTTCTGCCTGGACTCATTTTCAGCTCACAGGCCAGAGATTTCGATCAGCATTGAAAATCAACTCTTCTATTGTTCGATGATATTTACCTTTATGTAAACATATATTTCCTGTTGATTAATAAAGGGTGATGTTGGGCTCAAGGGAGAAGTGATGGGGCAGTAGTGTCAAGCACTCCCAGCCAGCACTTAGCAGCTCAAAGCTTAGAGTGAAAGCTTCTGTTCGACGCAGCACTGAGCTTGGGGGAGCAGCCTCCGCTGTGCCTACAGGACATTCTATTAATGTGTTGTATGAACTCTCTGGGGTCACACAAAGGTTCAGCGCATGAGCAGAATTTTACTATCCACCTAGCTCCACAGTTAACAAGCAACACATTAATGTTTCAGCCTTGGATCGTTTGGTAATATGTGTATCTCCAGCAGCAAGTTGAGTGCTCAGGTTAGACTCCAGACACTTGAGCGCATAATCCAGTCCGTGCTGTCATTTCAACGAGACATTAAACTAATTCCCTATCTGTTCTTCAATTAACAGAAACAAACCCGTAGCACTATTTAATACAACAACAGGGAGTTCTCCCTGGTTTCCAGGACAATATTTTAACTCAATCAATATCACAAATAGCAAGTCATCACATTGCTGTTTGTGGGAGTTCATTGTGTGAAAATTGATTGGTGTGCTATCCATATTCTAATAACGACAACAATCCAATAGAAGGCAAATAATTGGCTAAAGCAGCACATTGATGCACTGAGATTGTGAAAGGTACTATATAAATGCAAGCTCTTTCTAAACGTTTAATTCTTAAATTCCTCTATTACTACATGAAATTATTTACACTTTGACAATAGCATTTGTACACCACAATTAACATTGAAAAATATTTTTTAAAAGGAAACATTTCGGCAGAAATGGATACCAAACCCTCAGGATGTCAGGAGAGGTGACCAAAAGCTTCATGAAACAGGTTAGTTTTAAAGAGGGTCTCAAAGGAGAATGGGGAGGTAGACAGACGGAGAGAACTACAGAATCTGTTATTTTAAGAGCTGATGTAATAGTCAGCAACAACCATTCTCACCTTGGAGTTAAATGGTTGTTGGTGCAAATTTCACTCCAGAGACTAAACTGACACTTCAATGCAGTTATGAAGGAATGTTCCTTTGTCAGAAATGCTGTTCTTTTCTCACATTTCCTTACATTATACTAATGACTACACCTCAAAATATTTTTGTTTCATTCACTGGATGTTGGCTTTCCTGACTAGGCCAACATTTATTGCCCATTCCTAACTGCCCTCAAGAAGGTGGTGTTGAGCTGTCTTAGAGTCATAGAGATGTACAGCATGGAAACAGACCCTTCGGTCCAACCCGTCTATGCCGACCAGATATCCCAACCCAATCTAGTCCCACCTGCCAGCACCCGCCCCATATCCCTCCAAACCCCTCCCTATTCGTTAACCCATCCAAATGCCTCTTAAATGTTGCAATTGTACCAGCCTCCACCACTTCCTCTGGCAGCTCATTCCATACGCATACCACCCTCTGTGTGAAAAAGTTGCCCCGTAGGTCTCTTTTGTAACTTCCCTCTCTCACCCTAAACCTATGCCCTTTAGTTCTGGACTCCCTGACCCCAGGGAAAATACTTGCCTATTTACCCTAGCTGTGCCCCTCACGATTTTGTAAACCTCTATAAGGTAAACCTCAGCCTCCGACGCTCCAGGAAAAACAGCCCCAGCCTGTTCAGCCTCTCCCCATAGCTCAAATCCTCCAACCCTGGCAACATCCTTGTAAATCATTTCTGAACCCTTTCAAGTTTCACAACATCTTTCTGATAGGAAGGAGACCAGAACTGCACGCAATATTCCAACAGTGGCCTAACCAATGTCCTGTACAGCTGCAACATGACCTCCCAACTCCTGTACTCAATACTCTGACCAATAAAGGAAAGCATACCAAACGCCTTCTTCACTATCCTATCTACCTGCGACTCCACTTTCAAGGAGCTATGAACCTGCACTCCAAAGTCTCTTTGTTCAGCAACACTCCCTAGGACCTTACCATTAAGTGTATAAGTCCTGCTAAGATTTGCTTTCCCAAAATGCAGCACCTCGCATTTATCTGAATTAAACTCCATCTGCCACTTCTCAGCCCATTGGCCCATCTGGTCCAGATCCTGTTATAATCTGAGGTAACCCTCTTCGCTGTCCACTATACCTCCAATTTTGGTGTCATCTGCAAACTTACTAACTGTACCTCTTATGCTCACATCCAAAACATTTATGTAAATGACAAAAAATAGAGGACCCAGCACTGATCCTTGTGGCACTCCACTGGTCACAGGTCTCCAATCTGAAAAACAACCCTCCACCACCACCCTCTGTCTTCTACCTTTGAGCCAGTTCTGTATCCAAATAGCTAGTTCTCCTTATGTTGCGTGAGGTCTAACCTTGTTAATCAGTCTCCCATGGGGAACCTTGTCGAACGCCTTACTGAAGTCCATATAGATCATATCTACCACTCTGCGCTCATCAATCCTCTTTGTTACTTCTTCAAAAAACTCAATCAAGTTTGTGAGACATGATTTCCCATACACAAACCCATGTTGACTAACCCTAATCAGTCCTTGCCAAACCAAATACATGTACATCCTGTCCTTCAGGATTCCCTCCAACAACTTGCCCACCACCGACGTCAGGCTTACTGGTCTATAGTTCCCTGGCTTATCCTTACCACCCTTCTTAAACAGTGGCATCACGTTAGTCAACCTCCAGTCTTCCGGCACCTCACCTGTGATGTAATTTTTTTTAAGTTAAAAAAAAAACCCATATCCAATACTGAATCAGGAATATGATTCAACCTATAAATATTCCACAGAAAATGCCATTTCAGCTACCTACTGTTCCTGGCCAAGTATTTGAGTGGTGTGAGAAGGTAATTTTCTAACAGCTGTTTTGCTCAACAGGAGTTTGTCTCTTTCCTAGTCCAATCCCAGTATAAATGCCTTCTTGAACTATTGCTGTCCATCTGGCTTAGGTAGACCAACAGTACTGTTAGGGAGGGTGATCCAGCATTTTGGCCTAGCAACACTGAAGGAGTGGCAATATTATTCAAGCGAGGGGAAAGTAAGTGGCTTGGAGAAGAATGTGTAAATGGTGGTGTTCCCATATATATCCCATTCTTGTCCTTCCAGATGGTAATGGTCATGGTCATGGGCTTTGAAGGTGCTAAGGAGCCTTGAAGAATTTCGGCAATGCACCATCTATTCAAATCTTGTCGAGATGCTACACACTGCTATTACTGAGCACTGGCTTTGGAAGGAGTGAATATTTGTGGATGTGGTGCCAATTAGGTGGGCTGCTTTGACCTAGATTGTACCAAGCTTCATGAGTATTGCTGCACTATCCAGGCCTTGGATACGGCGGCCAGGCTTTGGGGAGTCAGGAGATGAGTTATTCACTGCAGAATTCCTAGCCTCTGACTTCATTGGCAGTAAACCACTTTGGGATGTCCTGACCTCCTGAAGCACATTACAATAACAGAGATCTTCCCTTCACTTTGAATCTATAGAATTAGTCACATTTCTCTGCTCTTTCCCTGGAATCTTGCAAATTTTTCCCCTTCAAATATTGACTGATCCATGTATTTCTCCAAAAGAAAAGTACAATTTGGAACACTCTTCCACATACTCAACCAATTGTTAATTTTAAAACGGATCTGATAGATTTTTGTTCGCAAAAGGGGTCCAATATATTGAGTTTAACCACAGATCAGCCATAATCTGATTAAACAGCAGAACAGCTGCCAAACGCTAAATTGCTTCCTCTTATTTGTCTGAATCTGTTCCAACAACCTTTCAGGTAGCCCATTCCAAATCATCACATCTTGTAGCAATAAATGTCCTCATATTGCTCCTAGCTCTTTTGCCAATTAGTTTACATCTGCATCCTTTCATTACCAAACCATCTTCCACTGAAAATAGTTGCTCCTAATGCACTCTCTCAAAATCTTTCATGACTTTGAACACTTAAAATAAATCTTTCCTTAATGTTCTCCACTCTAAGACCACCACCACCAAACCTCAGACTTTTCATTGCCCATGATTTTCTAGTAAATCTCTGCGCCCTACATACAGCTGCCAATATAGCAGAGAGAAGCACCCTCAAACGTAACAGTGCTGAAACTAAATGCACATGCCTGTGCGAGGTGGCTGCTGGATTAAAGCAGTGGAGGGAATGCTGGCAGATTTTATCCCTTCAGGATATCTGTTAATAAAATACAGTCTGACTATTAAAAGTCATGTCACAGAGGAGTTGCATGCAGACCACTTAACCGAGCGACATAGGCAGCTGGAGTGGTGTCAGACCCATACAGATAACGGGCACAGTGTGGGGTCAAGGTCAGTGTCAGCACTTTACCCGAAGCTGATTAATACATTCATCTAGCCCTGGAGGCCAGCAGCAAAATTACCTGCAGACAGATAAAATACACAATCATCAGCAGCATGCTTAGAAAGAACTCTCTCCCGGTTCTGCTCTTTGGCTGAAGGAAATGAAAATAAGGGCAACAAAGAAATAAAGACAAAGGGGAAAAGAGAGAAAGGAAGAAGCAGAGAGAGGCATATAGACAGATAGAATTTCCCTTCTAGAGAGTGGAAATCTGGCTATAGTTAATGAAGACTTAACAAATCTGCACCCTCCCAACAACTCATTAACCAAATGCAAAATTTCTCATGTGTGCCCCTGTCTCGTTTGTTCCTTCTCTCTCTTAGGTTACGCGGGGTATTTTTTTTTACAGTTTCCCCCAGCTCCGCCCAAAAGGACTGCATTCAATTCTGGCTGCCCATCTCTAGGAAAGATGTTGTTACACTTAAAAGAGTTCAGAAGAGATTCACAAGGATGTTGCTGGGCTTGGAGGATTTTGAGCTATTGGAAGAGGCTTAATAAGATGGGGCATTTTTTCTGTGAAGTGTTGCAGGCCAAGGCGTGACCTTATAGAGGTTTATAAAATGATGAAGCGCATGGATAGGGTGAATAGCTTCAGTCTCTTTCTGAGGGTAGGGGAATCCAAAACTAGAGGACATAGGTTTAGGGTGAGAGGGGAAAGGTATTAGAAGGGATCTAAGGGGTAACTTTTTCACGCAGAGGGTGGTGCATGTATGAAATGAGCTGCCAGAGGAAGTGGTGGAGGCTGGTACAACGACAACATTTAAAAGGCATCTGAATGGGTATATGAATAGGAAGGATTTGGAGGGATATGGACCAAGTTCTGGCAAAATGGGACGAGATTAGGTTAGGGTATCAGGTCGATGCAAACGAGTTTGACCGAAAGGCCTGTTTCCATGCTGTATAACTCTGAGGCTGTATGACTGTGTTGCCAGTATAGAGCTTTGCTCAAAGTTTCCCTATGAAATATCTGTCATTCCCAGGAGGATAAATGGCTGGAGATTAGTGCAACACAATCTTGGGAACCCTCCAACATGAGATTGCATTTATAAATCAGCCTAAACCAATCAGAACTTTTAAAAAGCATCACATTTTTAAACGTCCGGCTTCTGTAGAGAATCTAATTAATAATCTTAACACAGAAACTAAAGAGAGATGTGACAGATTGTCCCCTTAGTGAACAGCTAGTCCTATCAAGACCGTTCCTTTCATTTAATGTTAGATAGATGTTAACTTACTTCAAAAAGGGTACTGATAAATTCTTCACTGTGGGTACGAGTATTGGTGAGCCGTTGTTTATAGAATTTGGATAAAAATCATCCCAATGAAAACTGGGCACATGTCAATAATGGAGGGGTTGGATGTGGGTTGGTAGGATGGATTGGGAGAGGATAGGCTGAGGGACAAGCAGACAGACAGCAGCAGGGGAGGAGGGCCCATTCTAAAATGGAAACATTTAGGAGCTGGCAAAAATATTCTTGCAAGAACACCTCAGGATAAGTCAGCAGCTTTACGGAGATGGGAAAACTGAACTAAAGGAGGAATACATTGCAATGCCAACAATTTCTTTTTTAGGTGGTATTTCTTCAACACAGATCATTTTAAATTTGTGGGCGGCACGGTGGCACAGTGGTTAGCACTGCTGCCTCGCAGCGCCAGAGACCCGGGTTCAATTCCCGACTCAGGCGACTGACTGTGTGGAGTTTGCACGTTCTCCCCGTGTCTGCGTGGGTTTCCTCCGGGTGCTCCGGTTTCCTCCCACAGTCCAAAGATGTGCAGGTTAGGTGATTTGGCCATACTAAATTGCCCGTAGTGTTAGGTAAGGGGTAAATGTAGGGGTATGGGTGGGTTTCGCTTCGGCGGGTCGGTGTGGACTTGTTGGGCCGAAGGGCCTGTTTCCACACTGTAATCTAATCTAATCTAATCTAAATGCCAGACCCACTGAACTGGGAGAGAGAATTTAAGGAGGGTAGCATTGTAGGCTGGTCTTCGCACTTCCAGGCAGCTGGTCACGGGCTTATTGTCAGTGCTCTGGAGAGAACTGGCCCAGAAGTGTCAGTTCACGGCACTGTAATTAAAACAATTAGCTTCTCACTGTAGAGCACAGAGGGTCATGCTCTCAGGTGTATGCAGCAGGGAGCTGGGCTGGACGAGAGTGCCCCCCCCCCTTCCAATAAGAAATTCATGCGAACAGTGAAGAGATTCAGGAGATGCATCGATGGTTCCCATGGCGCATCAGCCCTTGCCTGGGCTCACACACAAAAACTAAATAGCCACTTCATTAAAGTTCAGGTGAATCATGGAAGCTAAAGTGGGTATGGGGTAGGGGAGGGGGCATACCAGGAGAGGCCAGTGGAGGGTTTAAAAAACTCAGTCCAGAGGATGCTGGAGCTTGTCTTTCCATGCTTTTCAGGAAATAGCTCTCTGCCCAGCGAATAACAAGCCTTTCAAAATGAGGAATCCGAGGGCAAGAAAGCAGCAAACACCCAAGAGCTTTGGGGACAGTAAACGACACATCAGTGGCATTGAGATGACTCCATTAAGTGCTGCAGAGGGGTGGACTGACAGTAGAGAGCAGAGACAGCAGCCAGTCAGCATGGGGCAGGAAGGAGAGTACGGGAAGCTGGAGCAGGGAGGGAGAATCATGTCCCACGGATCAGTACGTGTTTGTGGTTTGATGATGCAGGGCACCGATGGATGGTCAGCAATTGTACTCGGGCTGATGGAAGCTCTAATGTGCTATAAATAAGAGTGTCTGCAGCAAATTAATTTTACAGCCCACACTGCAGGTGAGCAAGCCCTGCTATTGGACTGTTCTCAGCTGAGTCGCTGCCGCAGACTTGGCTCATTCCCCAGTACTTCCAAGTCTAATCATATCACTAGTAGTGGCAGTCTTAAAGGGACAGGCACCTCTCTCGAGCCACTTCCTCATGTACAGATTTATAAATTTTTAAAATACAGTTGAGCTCACAAAAATATGTCCCAGTGACTTGAGGTCAGAGAGAAGAGAGGTTTTATCTTTCAATGTGCTCCTGATCCTCTGAAAAAGATGTGGAGGAAGGGGTGATATAGGTCAGAGTCAGGAACATAACATGAGATTAGGTCATTTGTTTCTCCTCACCTCTTTCAGGTGGGATGTTAAGCCAAGGTCCTTTTCAATTTGAGACTAAAAGTCCTCTAATAAGATAAAGTGTAACCTTATAATCAACTCACCCTGCCAGAGGAAACAATCTTCAATGAGAAATGAGTAAACAGCTCAGAGCTCCCAGGTTACTAATTTGATCCTCAGTTTGTCTCATGTGAGAGAGAGAGAGAGCGAGAGTGTGAGAGAAAGAGAACTGGTGGCATTTTAACCCAAGGGTCACCATGCCTCAGGCGAGGGGTGAATTTGGGAAGGTTGGATCTCATGGTAACCTCAGCTAGTGTGGGAATTGAACTCACTGCTGGTGTCACTCTGCATTGCCAACCAGCTGTCTAGCCAACTAAGCTAACTGAAGTTCAGCAACAGAAATGAAGACTGACTTGGTGTGAGGGTGGAGCAGAGAAACCTCATCAGGGATTCCTAATGCTCAGCGCTTGCTGGGCAGAAAGTGGGCTTTGAATTTGAATTGATGCCCATTCTAAAATGGAAACATTTAGGAGCTGGCAAAAATATTCTTGCAAGAACACCTCAGGATAAGTCAGCAGCTTTACGGAGATGGGAAAACTGAAATAAAAGGAGGAATACATTGCAATGCCAACAATTTCTTTTTTAGGTGGTATTTCTTCAACACAGATCAATTCAGGTTTGTTTTATACCAGCAAGGATTAAAAGCTTCCAATGATTCTAAATGCCATCAAGTAAACACCAGTTAATCCAACTCACGAATTACAATACAAGACAGTATAATCCTCTGCATGGCTGCTAGAGTAGCCTGGTTGCTAGGGTAGCCTGGTTGCAAGGGTAACTTGGTTGCTAGGGTAGCCTGGTTGCTAGGAGCTCAATTTATAAGAGCATTTTTTGCTTTGTTTTTTTTTCCCCGTAATCTTTACTGATCCTCCCCTCCCTCTGTAAATTGGTGATGATATTGGTAGAATCCTCCAGTTGATGGTACAAAGAAAAATACCAAGCACTGTCAAGAAAGCCACCTTCACGTGAATAGTACCTTGAACAACAGTCCTCTGGGAATGCTTTATAAATAGCCACATATTTGAAGTGCTATTGATTTTGTATACTTCAGCAACAAAGCACAGGTATCCTAGTTTTGCAGTTAAGAAAGGAACAGGAAATCTACTGCTATATGTGACATTAAGGCAAATTGACAAGAAAGGCTGGAGGTTCAAACGGTAATCCGTGCCGAGGAAGGAGCATCCATAAATATGTCTAAAAAACAATCCTGGTAATCTAATTTTCAAAAGTTCCGAGTAACTGAATTCCAAGTTTGAATAAATAACAACTTGCAATTATATAGCACTTTTAACATAGTCGTCTCAATGTGCTTTACAGGAGGGTAAGCATATAAAAAACATGAAACTGAGTCAAAGGAGTCACGAGGGCGTGCACTCAAAGGGCTTAGGGGACAATGGTGGCATAGCATTAATGTCGCTGAACAAGTAATGCAGAGACCCAGGATCTGGGGACACAGTTTAAATGCCACCATGGCAGCTGGTGGAA
Organism: Chiloscyllium plagiosum; assembly: GCF_004010195.1. Taxonomy (NCBI): domain Eukaryota; kingdom Metazoa; phylum Chordata; class Chondrichthyes; order Orectolobiformes; family Hemiscylliidae; genus Chiloscyllium; species Chiloscyllium plagiosum. Next base: position 35,165,952 of record NC_057730.1, read on the forward strand.
TTTAAATTCAGTTAACAAAAAAGTCTTGTACAGATCATTGTATTATGAAAACCCATCTGGTTCACTAATATCCTTTAGGGAATGAAATCTAGCCTACATATAACTACATGTCACAGTAAAGTGGTTAAATGAAGTGCTCAGTTCAAGGTCAATTCGGTTTCAGAACAAATGTTGCTGTCACCAGCAACACCAATATCCCACGTAAATCAATGTAAGAAAAAAGTTCTCCAGGAGTGCCTGATGTTGCGTAAGGCAATTAGTGCCTGAAAGGATTAACTAACATGATGAGGTAAGCTTTGCCCAGCAGGATTGCTCCTGGGAGGACCTGACCAGTACTGTACCAGCTCTACGTTTGTTATCAATGCTGTGTGAGAGTTTTTCAGTCGTAGTAATGTGAATTTAAGATTAAACTGAGCCTGAGGTTTCACAAGAGAGCTTTAGGTATCTCAGATATAATGTAACTAGCTGTTAAGTAACAAATCTATTTTATTGGTCATTAAGATTAAGTCCCCCTCCTGCTGAAGACTTTGTATGAGCATCCTTTTCCAGATTAGATTAATGCCAGCGAAAAGCACTGGGAGCAGTGAAACTACCCAAAGCTTTTCGGTCCCATCATTAAAATATGATGCGAGTGTTGGTTGCCTGGCAATTTAATTTAGCTTCCCATTATAATTTACTGGCCGCATTGCTTCAAATAATATAGTAGCAGCAGTGGGTACAGTCTGAAGAAATCTGCAGGTCTACAAAAGCCACATCCATCCGAGGAGAAGAAAGAAGAAAAATTCCAGTCAGAAAACTGAAGGCATCTTTAAATATTCAGTAGCTCAGAAGCACACAAAGCCTGTCAGCTTCTGTGAATACAATTGCCATTAGTTAAAAAAGCAACGACACTGACAGCTGAAAACATCTAGAAATAATTAAAACAGGTTAGGATTTTTTAGAATTAGAATTCCTACAGTATGGAAACAGGCCCTTCGGCCCAACATGTCCACATCGACCAAACAGTAACCCACTCAGACCCATTCCCCTACCCTATCACCTGTACTTATCTCTGACTAATGCCCCTAACTTAACTTCCATGAACACTGTGGGCGATTTAGCGTGGCCAATTCACCTAACCTGCACATCTGAGGAAATGCACACAGACGCGGGGTGAATGTGCAAACTTCATACAGACAGTCGCCCGAGGCTGGAATTGAACCCAGGTTGTTGGTGCTTCAAGGTAACCACTGAACCACTGTGCAGCCCATTTTTTTAAAATTTTATTTTATTAAAGTAAGTGCTTTTGTTTCAAGACATCCGGAAGTATTTCATAGTGTACAAGTCAATTCCACACTGTAAATGACTGATCATGTCTAAATTCAGCCACTTGAAAAAAATGAAACAATGAGTAGCTACAATATAATAATAATACAACACAGCAAAAATACAAAAAGCTAGATATTGATTGAATAAAGGCACATGCATATGTTTTGAAAACATAAGAATTCCAGTTTGATACAGTAGCGAAACAGACTTATAAAAAAAATTTAAATGACAAACTCTTAGAGTCAGTTCTGCAGTATTCCTTACAAATCTCCACATATGGCATGCAGATCTCAGCTACATTTATCCCAAATTCTGCAATTTGTTGACATTCTTACTACAATAGGCTTTAGGTTGTATGTATTTAGGTTGAAGTTAGATCAGCTGAAATGGAGAAATCACTGTGATCTGATCAGATGTTTCTCTGAACTTTGTGGGAAGCTAGGAAAGAGATTGCTGGGCCCCTTGCTGAGGGTTTTTGTATGACTGACAGCCATGTTGAGATGCCAGAAGACTGAAGGTTGGCTAACGTGGTGCCATTATTTAAGAAAGTCTGTAAGGAAAAGCCGAGGAACTATAGACAGGTGACCCCAGCATCAATGACGGGTAAATTGTTGGACAGGATTAGTGGATAGTTAACATAGCTTTGTGCATGGGAAATTGTGTCTCACTAACTTCACTGAATCTTTTTGAAGAGGTGACAAAGAAGATCAATGTAGGCAGAACGGGAGGGGTTGTCTATCTGGACTTTGGCAAAGTGTTCGACAAGGTTCTGTGTAGTGGACTGCTTAGTAAGGTTAGATCAGATGGGACCCTGGGGGAAGCCAGCCAATTGGATACAAAATTGGCTTGAAGGTAACATGTAGAGGCTGATGGTAGCGGGTTGCTTTTCAGATCGAAATGCTGACCAGTGGTGTGCCACAAGGGTTGATGCTTTGTCCACTGCTTTTCATCATTTATATAAAACAATTTGGATGTGAATATATGGTTAGTAAGTTTGCAGATGACACCAAAATAGATGGTGTAGTGGACAGTGAAGAAGATTATATCAGAGTGCAATAGGACCTTGATTAGCTCGGCCCAATGGCAAATGGAGTTTAATTTAAATAAATGTGACGTATTGCAATTTGGTGAGGCAAACCAGGGCAGAACTTATACAGTTAATGGTATGGGTCTGGAGAATACTGCCAATAAAGAAATCTCAAAGTGCAGGTACACAATTCCTTAGTAAGTCGAGTCACAGGTAAACAGGATGATGAAGAAGGAGTTTGCCACACTTGCCGTCATTGGTTAGAACACTGAGTATAGAGTTAGGTTGTCAAGTTGCGGCTGTAGAGGACATTGGTGAGGCCACTTTTAGAGTACTGTGTCTAATTCTGGCTGCCCTTCTATAGGAAGGATGTTGAAAGGGTGCAGAAAAGATTTACAAGGATGTTACCAGGACTAGACAGTTTGAATTATAAGGTGAGGCTGAATGTGCTGGGGATTTTTTTTCCCTGGTGCTGAGGGGTGACCTTATAGAGAGGTTTATAAAATCATGAAGGGTATGGATAGGGTGAATGATCAAGGTCTTTTTCCTAGGGTAGGGGAGTCCAAAACTAGAGGGCATAGGTTTAAGGTGAGAGGGGAAAGACTGAAAAGGACCTGAGAGGTAATATTTTTATGCAGAGGGTGGTGCATGTGTGGAACAAATTGCTAGAGGAAGTGGTGGAGGTGGATAGAATTACAACATTTGAAAGGCATCTGGATAGGTGTATGAATAGGAAGTGTTTAAAGGGATATGCCGTGCTATTCTGGATTTTCCAAATGCTGGCAAATGGGACTAGAGGTCAGATTGGGATGTCTGTTCAGTGTGGACAAGTTGGATCGAAGGGTCTGTTTCCGTGCTATATGACTCTGAGTAAATAATTCAAAGAAAAACGAAAGAAGTTAAATCTGATGAAAACAGAGAAAGAAATTACACCTCCAAGCAGTGCTAAAAACATCAGAAATCCTTCAGATGTGAAATTGTATTGGATTTTATGGAAGAGACAATTTGTGATACAGAATCACTTCATAATTACAGAAGAAACCCAGAATGGATCAAGTGAACATATATCTTTACTCTGTAGGTCCAGTTGCAGATCATGCTATAAAATGCCAAAACATAAAGGAAGAGACCTTTCACAATATTGTAAGGGCAAGTGATAATTGATTTACATCAGGAACCAATCATGGATACAGCAAGATTTAAAAGAATAATGCAGCTTCCTGGAAAACCTATTGACAGCTTTACTAATAATCTTTACACATGTCAGAATTCAATAATTGTGACAATTTGCAACCAGAACTAACTTGAGAGAGCATTAGAATTTCTCTTTCAGACATGTCACAATAAAAAAAAAAGGATCTCACAGTGGAAAGGGCTATCCAGATAGTGATCGAAGCTGAAATTCAAGAAAGCTCAACAGAATGATAGGAAAAGAAAGCCAATGTAGCTCAAGAATCTCATCAAACTTCATCAACTCTCTAAGATAAAAAAAACTAAAACATCCTGACAGTCCAACACAAAATTTCCTTAAATCCTTTGATGTAAAAAGTTCTTGTTCCAGAGCTGAAAAGACACAGACAGAAACAATGTCCATCTTATCACGCCAATGCAACTTTTATAAGAAGGTGGGATAGTTCCAGAGAATTTATGAGAGTCATAAACAATCATTGAACTACAAAACTAGTAATGCTAATATGCACAAAGAGGTCAACACCTTACAGCAAGCATCTGTGGAAGAAAAGCCAAAATACCACAGCATAACCTTCATTAGAACACGTATCATTATATAAGGATGTGCTACCTTTGGAAGATACAAATCAACTTTAGGGATAAAAGGTGACTCATCTCAACCAGATTAATGGTCAGCCAACTAATTTCAAACAACACGGGGATGAGTGTTACTATATTAGATGAGAAAATCCTTGGCTGAAGACAATTAAATTACAACCATCTGTCAGAGGATTGCATGGTGCTTGAAAAATACTACTTAAAGTCAAAGTAATGTTGAGTGCATTTTTAAATACAGAGATCAAAATGATGTGGGACAGATATAATCATCAGAAACCATCACTTCTTGCTGCTGAGCAGAAATATGTAATGTAGAATTTTAAGAGCAAAGCATGTTGAAGAACTTTAACCAGCTTAGAAGTTAAATATCCAGTGATCTATAACTTTACTCAAAATACTTTAAAGGCCTCTGAAGAATATTTGCCAAACTCAAAGGAAAAATTATATCACTTCAGATTAATTACATTGGTTTCCAACAACTCTTCATGACTGAGAGATCGAAAGATACAACAGATTTGGTGGAATTATTCAAATGTCTTTCAAATGCAGAATAATCTTCAAAATCTGATCATTAGGCATCTTTGACATCAAATTGATGAGGAGTTAGTAGCAGACTCTTAATACGTTCAATTCAGCTGTTACAAGAAGCAGTCCCAAAATAATACAGTTAGCTTTACTGTCTATGATTGAACATGATAAAACGGTGAGGTTATTGAAAAAAAAAGCAATGAAGGAAGCCATTCATCCCATCATGTCCAATAATAGGGGAGCCCAGCACATCAATGTAAAAGAGAGGCCTGAAGCATTTGCAACAATCTTCAGTGAGAAGTGCCAAGTGGATGGTCCAGCTCAGCCTCCTCCAGAAGTCCCCAGCACCACTGATGATAGTCTTCAGGCAATTTGATTCACTCCTTGTGATACCAAGAAATAGTTGGCAGCACTCAATACTGCAAAGGCTATGGGCCCAGCAATAGTATTAAAGAAGTGCATTCCACAACTATTGCACCCCATGCCAAGCTGTTTCAGTATAGCTACAACACTGGCACCTATTTGATAATGTGGGAAATCGCCCAGTGTGTACTGTAAGCAAAAAGCAGCACAATCCGACCTGGCCGATAACCGCTCCACCAGACTACTCTCGATCATCAGTAAAGAGATAGAAGGTGATATCATCAGTACTATCAAGCAGCACCTGCTCAGCAACAACCTGCTCACAATATGCCACAATAGCAGCCAATGACGATATCTGACAAGAAAGAATTTAACCATTACCCCCTTTCAATGGCATCACAATCACTAAATCCCATGCTACCAATATCCAGGGGGTTATCATTGACCAAAACCTAAACTGGACTAGCTATATAAATAATGTGGCCACAAGCGCAGGTCAGAGACTAGGAATCCTGCAGTTAAAAGCTCACCTCCAGACTCCCCATAGCTTGTTCACCATCTACAAGGCACAGGTCAGGAGTACAATAGAACACTTCCACTTGCTTAGATGAATGCAGCTCCAACAACACAAAAGAAGTTTGATGTCACCCAGAACAAAACAGCCTGACTGCTGTACCACATCTACGAACATCCATTCCCTCCACCACTGATGCTCAGTAGCAGCAGTATGTACTATGTATAAGATGCGCTGCAGAAATTCACCAAGGCTTCTTAGATCGCACCTTCCAACTCACAACCACTTCCATCTAGAAGGACAAGGGCAGCAGATACACAGGAGCACTACCACCTACAAGTTCCCCTCCCAGGCACTCACCATCGTGATTTAGAAATATATTGCCATTTCTTCAGTATCAGTGGGTCAAAATCCTGGATTTCCCTCCCTAAAAGCATTGTGGATATATCTACAATGGACTGCAATGGTTCAAAAAGGCAGCTCACTACCCCTTCTCAAGGACAACTAGAGATGGCAAATAAATATTGGCTCAGCAGTGATGCCCACATCCCACGAGTGAATTTTTTAAAAGTTACATGAGTTGCAACAACAATTCACTCCTTCTCTATCATTGATTTACAGTTCTTTGGTTTAGTCCCCAATTCGCTGATGTATTCTACCTGCACAAATATGTTTCGTTTTTGATTTGAAACGTGCTCCCAACCTTTCCTTTGTTAGCCCTTTGTTCTTTATATACTTATGAAACATCTTTGAGTGTCCCATGATTTTACCTGATGATATTTTCTCATGCCCTCACTTTCCCAATTTTCTTTTTAACTTTGCTCATGCGCATTTTTTATACTCTTGACTTTCTTACATTTTGAGCTTTCAGCATCTGACATAAACTTCCCGTTTTGCCATTTCCTGCTCTCCATGTTCCTGGACATTCAGAGACTCTCACCAACTTTCTTAGTGGGAACACATTTGGTCTGAACCATCCCCATTTTCTCCTTGAATGCCTCCCACTGCTGTGTCACTGATTTACATTCAGGTGGTTAATTCCAGTCTTATTTTGCCAAATCACAGTTCCATGTAGTAAAACAGGACCACACCAATTTGAAACTTATACTCCTGATCTTTGCCCTTTTCCGTAACAACATTGAATCTAACTCAATTATGATCGCAATCACAAAAATGCTCATTCTAGTTAATATGAGCTTAATTGCTATCCCTACTTTTACCAGCAATAGTTTCTGCATTTATCAGTAATTTGCCAATATATTTACTCTCCAATCTCACTGTGTGTTGGCAGCCATGATCAGTCAGACTGCTGTTTTTTAATTCCTCGGTTTAACCTTGGTGGGCTCATTTGGCGATTTTTCTAGCAAAACACCCTTCCTCACAGCTGAGAGAATTTCTTTAAGTATCATTTACAACCCTACCACAATTTTTATCCTCACTCTATTCCACCCGAAAATCCTACATTCAGGAATGTTTACCGCTATGCCTGCTCTTATTAAAGCTTTAATTCAGTAGTTCAGTTATTAAATCACATTTTATGCCCTCAGCTTGTCTTACTCACTAGCCTGTTGCATTGAAATATACGCCACCGATCACTGAATGTTGACAGCTTGTCTATTGTCTACTCTTTGTTCTTGTTGCCTTTCACAATCATTTCATCTTTTCTGCACTTTGACTCCACTTTGCTCATCTCTCTCTCTCCTAAATCCACTGACAGACACCCAGCAAGGTGGGTAGTTTCTACAAACAGTAAAATCAAGCTTCCTCATGATGGTATTGGGGTCAACACAGTTGATGTCCAATCTAATATAAAACAAACAACTGTGGATGCTATGCATCTGAAACAAAACATTAACAAATTGCTGGAGAAACTCAGCAGGTCTGGAAACATCTTTGAAGAGAAAACAGTCAATGTTCTGAGTCCCATTGCTCTTCATCAGGACTGATAAATACCATTATTTTCTAGTTGTTATGGTGAAGACGGGGCTGGGGGAAGAGGTGAGTGAACAGGTGGAGATGGAGCTGAGAGAGAAGGGAATTACTGATGGTAAACCAAGAGAGAAGATGAGCTAAATAAATAATAATGAGGGCTAGAAACAGGATAGAATGGGTAAGCTCTGCTGAACACAACCCAGGTCATGACAGCTTTAGTTGTGGGGTGGGCAAAAAAACATGGAAGGACATAATCAGGCTCTGAAATGATTGAATTTGATGTTGAGTCCTAGAGTCCCCAAGTGAAAGAAGAGATATTGTTCTTTAAGCTTGCACTGAGGTTCATTGGAATACCACAGCAGGCCTAAGACAGAAATATTGACTGCCCCACTCAATCCTCAGCAGAGGCCTCACCTTCATTCCCCTACGCTCTCGGATTAATGAGTTCAACATGCGGCGTGACATCGAACAATTCTTCCGCTGCCTTCGCCTCCGTGCCCACTTCTTCAACCAAGACCCTCGCCCACCCTCTGAAGACCCCTTCTCCCGCCTCCAACACACCCCATCCACCTGGCCTCTTACCCGCTCTCGATCTCTTCATAGCCAACTGCCGCCGCGACATTAACCGCTTCAACCTCTCCACCCACTCCAACCTCTCACCCTCGTACTGGCCTCTTACCCGCTCTCGATCTCTTCATAGCCAACTGCCGCCGCGACATTAACCGCTTCAACCTCTCCACCCACTCCAACCTCTCACCCTCCACTCCCTCCGTTCCAACCCCAAAGTCACTATCAAACCAGCAGAGGGAGGCGCGGTAGTAGTTTGGCGCACCGACCTTTACACCGCTGAGGCTAAACACCAGCTCGCGGACACCTCCTCCTACTCCTCCCTTGACCATGACCCCACCTCCCACCACCAAACCATCATCTCCCAGACCATCCAGAACCTCATCACCTCAGGGGATCTCCCATCTACCACCTCCAACCTCATAGTCCCACAACCCTGCACCGCCC
>NC_057730.1:35176231-35204654 GCF_004010195.1 Chiloscyllium plagiosum
ACCGCCTTCCTAACCTGCAATCTTCTTCCTGACCTCTCCGCCCCCACCCCACTCCGGCCTATCACCCTCACCTTGACCTCCCTCCACCTATCGCAATTCCAACGCCCCTCCTCCAAGTCCCTCCTTGCTACCTTTTATCTTAGCCTGCTGGACACACTTTCCTCATTCCTGAAGAAGGGCTTATGCCCAAAACATCGATTCTCCTGTTCCTTGGATGCTGCCTGACCTGCTGCGCTTTTCCAGCAACACATTTTCTGCCCCACTCAATGCTGTCTTCACTTTTTCCTCAGCTAGTATCAGTTCTAATGAAGAGCCACTGGAGTTGAAATGTTAACTCTGTTTTGTCTCCACACATGCTGCCAGACTTGCTGAGTTTCTTCAGCAATTTCTGTTTTTGTTTGAGGTCAAATCTATCCAGTTTGTACAGGACCTTTCTACCTCAGGAAGATAAACCCTTCCACAAGACCACAGGACAGAGGAGCAGAAGTAGACCTCTTGGCCCATTCAGTCTGCTCTGCCATTCAATGAGATCATAATCCTCAAGTCCACTTTCCTGTCTTTTTCTCATAATCCTTGATTCCCCTACTAATTAAAAATCTATCTCAGATTTGAATATTACTAATGACTCAGCCCAGATAGACCTCTGTGGTAACAACTTCTACAGTTTCACTACCCTCAGAAGAAAAATCCTTACCTCTGTCTCAAATGAGTGTTCCCTAGTGCTGAGATTATGTCCTCTCATCTTTGGCTCTCCCACAAGGAGTAACAGTCTTTATGCATCTAACTTGTCAATTCCCGAACAATCTTGAATGCTTCAACATGGTCTTCTTTCATCCTCTAAGCTCTAATGAATTTAATAACCTCTTCTCATGCCCAGAATCAGCCTAGTGAGCTGGACTGATTCTGGACTGTCTCCAATGCCAGTCTATCGTTCCTTAGATAAGGGGACTGGGTATGGTTTGACTAGTGCATTGGATAGTTTTAGCAAGACCTCTCTATTTTAATACTTCATTGAAATAAAGATCAACATTCTATTTGACTTCCATAGCACCACTAAACTTGAATGGTAGCTTTTTGTGATTCTTGTGCGAGGACCTCCGAATCCACTGTATTGCAACTTTCTGACGTCTTTCCTCATTTAAATAATAGTGCTCTTCTATTCTGCCTGCCAATGTGCATAACCTCACACAGCCTTCATATAACCTTTCCTGCTGCACCATTTCTCCTCCCACACATTTAGATACATTATTCTTCTATTTCTGTGCTCACAAGCACCTGGTATCAGAAGTAATCCTTAGATTACTATCTATCTCCCTTTATAACTTCATCCCTAGCTCCCTCCTAGAAACCTACAGGTGCGTCTCTCTTTCCACTTTTGGCCAATATGGGCCCATGAACTCTGGCTCTGCTCAGCCCTCAAAGATTTGTAGTTACTCATGACATCCTTGATGGATGAAGGCAACGTATCACTCTGGAATCACTTCTGCGGCTGCAGAAATGCCTGCTTGCTGTTTAACTATTACAGGACTATTTACCTTTTGTCCTTGTTCTTCCCTCGCTATACAGCTGAGCCCCTTGGGGGACTTGGCTCTTGGTGTACTCTTCAGAAGGAGTATTGCCACTACCAATAGTTAGAAAACAGAATGTACTACGTTATTGTTGACAGATCACAAACTGCTGAATGATCACCTACTGAATTGTGATGTCCACAAAGCTTTCACTTTGCATTTACAGATGCAGGCCAGAGAAGCCAGTGTTGTTGAAGCTCCAAAACTCAGAGCACAAATTCCTCCAGCTGATGACATTCCCTGCACATGTAACTGTCTAGGACAAAAGAAGTAACCCTGAGTTCCTAGATAACACCAGACGTGCATTCCACGGGACTGAGGTGTCAATGTTATTAGAATACCAATTACACTTAACAGTAATAAAAACGAAGATATAAAAAAAACTTAACACTTAAAATGTCTCAGTTTTTAAAAACTCATTCCATTTTTCAATTCTTTGTCTTAGATTACAACTTCAAAAATAACTTTTTGATCATGATCTCGGATTTCTTGGTTTCTGTTTCTCTCTGCACTGATGTTGACAGCGTTCTTTTAATTTCTAACTGATTGACTTACCACTGCTCCTGATCCCCTTGGCCTCTGCCCTTCCCTACATTACAGCTGACACCTTGGTCTGTTCTCATTACACACCCTCTCCTTTGGGTCTCTATTGGAGCAGGTATGTGGACGAATTGTCCCCCAGTGGACAGAAGAGAATTCTCCCTCACTAGATTGATGGATGAGGCAATATCATCCCTTCCCCAGTGCTGGTGGACCGTGCCCACGCCCCCTCCCTGCCACTGATGAACAGAACAAAGATTTCTACTCCTCCCTTCTGTGGATAAGGAGAGATTGCCACTTTGCTCCAGAGAATAGAGGAGGGACTGACCACCCAACAAGTGCATGGAGAAAGGAGGACCCTGTTTCCCCCCCCCCCCCCTCCCCGGCCATCCTTCAAAAGGACAAAGGAGGAATGGATAGCGAATGGCCCCAACGATGTACCTAAAAATGCTACAACAAATCAAAGAAAGTACAAAATTCCACAATAACCAATGTTGCTCACTTCAAATATACAACATCAATAATTGGGAGAGCACACATCTTCCCTTTCGTTGGCTTTAGATCTTGAATTTCCTTTCTCTCTGCGTTTGGCTACTTATCAAGTCAGAAATTTCCTTTTTCTCAATAATATGCTCTTGTTTTAAGCCTGCACAAACATCACTTTCTTTGGTTTTCCTCAAGAAAATCAGTCTTCACCTGCATCTTCCCTCACAGTCTTCTTTCCTCACACTCTATCTCTGCATCTGTTTCTTTCCATTATAACCTCCATCTATATAACCTTATCACATTCTCTCACTCTTGCATTCTTCTCACTTTAAAATTCTGCTTCTCCCTCTTGTTTCTCTTCCAGTATCTTAATCTTTGACGTGTGCCCATACTTTGTGTCTATCATGGTCTCTCATACTCTGCTTGCCTCCGATTTGCATTTTTTCTCATACTTTCACTACCCATCTGTTGTCCTTGCTCTCTCTCACTCACTTGGTGTCTCCACATTACTACATTTGAACTGTTCTTACATCCTATGGATGCTCCAGGAATATCATCTCTTCCTTATTATCCTGCTGTGTGCCAGAATAGAGCCATCTGTTAGATGTAATCAAATCAACAACACAGAGACAGACTTACTCACTGATGGGAGCGTGTTTCTCCTTCCATTGCAATCATACTACAAACAGATTTACTTCTTTTTCTTTTAAACCCTGAAAGTCCTTGAAACTTTCTGGGCTAGTTTCACAGTTCACCATTACTTATAACGAATTACTAATCAGTGATTGTAACTGAGCTATTCAGGAGAAAGTGAGGACTGCAGATGCTGGAGATCAGAGCTGAAAAATGTGTTGCTGGAAAAGCGCAGCAGGTCAGGCAGCATCAAAGGAGCAAGAGAAACGACATTTTGGGCATAAGCCCTTCTTCAGGAATTCATTGTTGGGCCCTCAGTGGCCGTACATGCATCTTTTTCATCAAAGAAATATAGATAATGATTATGATTTTCTTCTCTGTAGCCCAATGAAGCCAACTCTGATGCCCATCCTATTGTCCTGATTGAGATTAGTTACCTCAACCGGAGACGAAACCGTAGAGGCTTTGTGGACTGTATGATAGAGCACCAAATGAGCCAAAACCTTGTACTTTACCATTAGGAACAGCGTAGAGAAACAGCAGAATCATAACACAAACTTTCAAAGAGGTTTTCCGTACACACTGAGGTAGGTTTACACAGCAGTGCTTTTGTCGATTACCTTAAATCTGTGCATTCTGATTATCAACCTTCTTATCAATGGAAACAGTTCTTCCTTATTTACTCCATCAAAATCTTTACTAAATTTGGACACTTCCATTAAATCTTCTAATCCCTACTCTCAAGGCAACAATTCTAGTTCTCTTTCCTCTCCAAATCCTCAACAGTTTCCAGAATATATGTCACCAATAACACCAGTAGCAGGATTATGTTGCAGGTAGCTTTACTGAGAGGGAAGGCAGATAAGAGTAGGTTCAGCAGTGCACATGCTGTGTCTCACTGGTCATTCCTGCACTGGGATAAAGGGAATATTTATCGTAAACTAAATTACAATAATTAAAGTCCAATAATGTCAGCAGCATGAGTCACAGAACTGGCAAGAAACCTTTGAAGTACTTCCGGATGAGCCATCTCTCTCTCTCTCTCTCTCACTCTCACACACACACACACACGTTAACAGAAGGACTTCAAATAAAGTGCCACTCAATAAATAATTTTTTTTGTCATAGAAAGTATATTTTTCTTAATGAAAACAAAGAAGTGACTAATGAACCAATAAATAGACCAAACCAGGTCAACTTACAAAAGAATGCATTTATCAGAAGCTGGTGACCAATGAGAGAGCACATAGCTACTGAACAGGCGTCTTACTACCTTTCCTGAGTCCAATAACATTAATTGAAGATCAATGTTTGCCACTTTAGTTCCTGGAATGTCAAATAATCAAATCAGTCATGATTTTATTGAATGGTGGAGTAGGCTTGAAGTGCTGAGTGACCTACTCCTGCTACTAATTCACATTGTTTGTACGTCTGGATCACCACTAGGGTTTACAACACTCTAGAAGTCTCCAAAGACAAATTTGAAGATCACTGCTTTGAAGAATACCTGGGAGCAAATTTACAAGAGATTTCAAATAATGTTGACTTTCCATTTTCTTTGAATGTTTATGTTCATTAATTTTAAAAGCATAGGAAAGATGGCTCTGTGACTAGTACAAATGGTAGGAGTGCATTTGGCAGGGCAATTGGAAGTTAAAGGTGAGGAGATGAAATTTTCATTTTCTGACTTTTGTAAAGCTGAAATCATCCAAACATCTGATGACCTTGTCTAACAAACATTAACTGTGTTCACTGACTTATATTAGCTACATTAACCAAATTCTTGATCTTAAGGGTCTCATCTTTGTTTTCAGATTCCCCATTGACCCCCTCTCACTTTAATTTTCACTAGTCCTCAGATATATTTGCACTCTTCGGTCTCTTAAGCAAACCCAGTTTTAATTATTCTATTATTGGCAACCACCCCTTCAACCACACCGCCTTAAGCTTTGGAATTCCTTCCCTTTGCCACCACTTTATTTTTCCTCTTTAAAACTCTTCCACAAAACCTATCTCATCGACTAAGCCTTTATCCATCTGCTTTAATATCTCCTTTGCGGCTCAGTATCAAATTTTGCTCTTGTGAAACACCTTGAACCACTTTATGATGGTAAATATATACAAGTTCTACTTTCTGACAATAGTTCATTGACCTGCAATGTTAACTTTGATTCTCTCCCCATAGATCCTGTCTGACCAGATGTACCTTTTAAAAAATTCCTTATTTTAATTTCACTTTCAGCATCCACACTATTTTGCTTTTGTACGATTTGTTATTTTAGTTGTATAGATCTAGAGTTGCCAGCTCGAATCACCCCCATGTCTCTTGTCTTATTGGCAATATATGTTTCAGAAAAAGTTGAGGACTGATATATGTCTAGAACTAATGGACATTGCTAAGAAAATCCAACCATTAATAATTTACCTGAAGAAAAGCAAAGACAACCATAATAAATGATGTGGCTGTTTCCATGGTGATGCGTCTTCAGGGAAATCTCAAATTGTCTCTGTCAGGGAAAAGGATTGTTATGGGACATGTCCGGATATTCGACTAAAAACTAATGTCAGTTTATAGTATACTTCTGAACACAACAGAAAAGCAAAAGGTACCTGTTCTACAACCCTCCAGGATTGTCCAGGAATGAATTATTAACATCTCTGATACTACTATAAGCAACCCAAGAGAAAAATCATAAGGGAATTTAAATATGGTGTATATTGTTTTAATTTTCTTTGAACTTACAGCACAGAAACAGACCAAATTTCGTCAATGACACAAAGACCTAGGATTTTAATTGAAATGGGCAAATAGGGAATGGAGTCGAGAGTGTGGTGCTGGAAAAGCATAGCAGATCGGGCAGCATCCCAGGGCAAAACCCCTTCATCAGGAATAGTGAGTCAAGGGGGTGGAGAGATAAATGGAAGGGGTGTGGGGGCTGGGGGAGAGTAGCTGAGAGTGCGATAGGTAGATGGAGGTGGGAGTAATGGTGCTAGGTCGGAGAGGAGGGTAGAGCAGATAGGTGGGAAGGAAGATGGACAGGTAGGGCAGGTCCTGAGGGCGGTGCCAAGTTGGAGGGTTGGAACTGGGATAAGGTAAGGGAAGGGAAAATGAGGAAACTGGTGAAATACACATTAATGCTTTTTGGTTGGAAGGTCCCAAGGCAGAAGATGAGGTGTTCTTCCTCCAGGCGTCAGGTAGTTAGAGTTTGGTGATGGACGAGGCCCAAGACCTGCATGTCCTTGGTAGAATGGGAGGGGGAATTGAAGTGTTCTGCCATAGGGTGGTGGGGTTGGTTGGTCCGGGTGTCCCAGAATGTTCTCTGAAGTGCTCTGCAAGTAGGCATCCTATCTCCCCAATGTAGAGGAGACCGCATTGGGAGCAATGGATACAATAAATGACACGAGTGAAAGTGCAGGTAAAATGTTGATGACTGTGGAAGGCTTCTTTGGGCCCTTGGACAGAAGTAAGGGGTAGATGTGGACAGAGGTTTTGCAATTCCTGCAGTGGCAGGGGAAGGTGTCGGGAGGGGAAGGGGGAGGGGAGGTTGGGTTGGTGGGAAGGCGTGGACCTGACAAGAGAGTTGTGAGGGGATGGTCTTTATAGAAAGCAAATTAAGGTGGGGAGGGAAATATATCCCTGGCGGTGGGGTGCGTTTGTAGGTGGCAGAAATGGTGGAGGATGATGTGATGTATACAGAGGTTGAGGGGGTGGAAGGTGAGGACCAGGTGTGTCCTGTCTTTATTGCGGTTGGAGGGGTGGGGTTCAAGGGTAGAGGTGTTGGAAGTGGATGAGATGCACTGGAGGGCATCATCGACCATGTGGGAGGGGAAACTGCGGTCTTTTAAAGGAGGAGGCCATCCCGTGTGTTCTGTGGTGGATCCGGTCCTCCTGGAAGCAGATGCGACGGAGGCGGAGGAACTGGGAATAAGGGATAGCATTTTTGCAGTAGGTAGGGTGGGAGGAAGTGTAATCCAGGTAGCTGTGGGAGTCGGTGGGTTTGTAGAAAATGTCAGTGCTGAGTCAGTCATTGTTGATGGAGATGAAGAGGTCCAGGAAGGGGAGGGAGGTGTCAGAGATGGTGCACGACCATCTTCATCAACGGTGACTGACTCAACACTGACATCTTCTACAAAGGATTGCTGCTTGGATTACACCTCCTCCCATCCTGCCTCCTGTAAAAACGCTATACCTTATTCCCAATTCCTCTGCCTCCGCTGCATCTACTCCCAGGAGGACCGGATCCACCACAGAACACACCTCCTTCTTCAAAGACCACAATTTCCCCTCCCACATGGTTGATGATGCCCTTCAGCACATCTTATCCACTTCCCGCACCTCCACCCTCGAACCCCACCTTTCCAACCGCAACAAGAACAGAACACCCCTGTGGTCCCCATCTTCCACCCCAACAACCTCCACATATATCGCATCATCCTCCGCCATTTCCGCCACCTACAAACGGACTCCACCACCATTCCTTCTGCAACTCCCTTTTCATGTCCACACACCACCACTGCCACCCTTCCCCACCCCACCCCAACCCACCCTCCACTCCCGGCACCTTCACGTGCCATTTTCCACATCCATCAGAGTTTTATCTGCACTTTCACACCTGTCATTTACTGTATCCATTGCTCCCGATGCGGTCTCCTCTACATTGGAGAGACAGAATGCCTACTTGCAGAGCACTTCAGAGAACATCTCTGGGGCATACTCAACAACCAACCCTACCGCCCCATGGCTGAAGACTTTAACTCCCCCTCCCACTCCACCAAAGACATGGAGGTCCTGGGCCTCCTCCATTGCCAAACCCTAGCCTGACGCCTGGAGGAAAAACACCTCATCTTCCACCTTGGGACCCTCCAACTACACAGCATCTATGTGGATTTCACCATAGAGTCACAAAGATGTACAGCATGGAAACAGATCCTTCGGTCCAACCAGTCCATGCCGACCAAATATCCCAACCCAATTTAGTCCCACCTGCCAACACCCGGCCCATATCCCTCCAAACCTTTCCTATTCATATACCCATCCAAATGCCTCTTAAAAGTTGCAATTGTACCAGCCTCCACCATTTCCTCTGGCAGCTCATTCCATACACGTACCACCCTCTGTGTGAAAATGTTGCCCAGTAGATCTCTTTTATATCTTTCCCCTCTCACCCTAAACCTATGCCCTCTAGTTCTGGACTCCCTGACCCCAGGGAAAAGACTTTGCCTATTTATCCTATCCATGCCCTTCATAATTTTGTAAATCTCTAAGATCACCACTCAGCCTCTGATGCTCCAGGGAAAACAGCCCTAGCCTGTTCAGCCTCTCCCTATAGCTCAAATCCTCCAACCCTGGCAACACCCTTGTAAATCTTTTCTGAACCCTTTCAAGTTTCACAACATCTTTCTGACAGGAAGGAGACCAGAATTGCACGCAATACTCCAACAGTGGCCAAACCAATGTCCTGTACAGCCGCAACATGACCTCCCAATACTCAATACTCTGACCAATAAAGAAAAGCATACCAAACGCCTTCAAGTTTCCTCATTTCCCCTCCCCCCACCTTATCCCAGTTCCAACCTTCCAACTCAGCACTGCCCTCATGACCTGTACTATCTGTCCATTTTCCTTCCCACCTATCTGCTCCACCCTCCTCTCCGGCCTATTCACAATTATCCCCACCTCCATATACCCAAAGCACTCTCAGCTACCTTCCCCCCTGCCCCATTCCCCGTCCATTTATCTCACCACCCCCTCAGCTCACAAGTCTCATTCCTGAAGAAGGGCTTTTGCCCGAAACGTCGATGCTCCTGCACCTCGGATGCTGCCTGACCTGCTGTGCTTTTCCAGCACCACACTCTTGACTCTGATCTCCAGCATCTGCAGTCCTCACTTTCTCCAAAGAGGACTTGAAGACCTATACTTAGCAATATACTTAATATTAAGCATTAACTACAGATTACAATACTAAACAGATGCCATACCTTGCCTTTCATGTAGCAATAAAAGGATCCAAGACACTATTCAAAAACAGGAGAACGTTTTTGGTGTCTTGGGTGAAGAGTAAGTTTTTATTTCATTTATCTTACTTGTCCTTAACTTTAAAACTTTCCTCCCTTGTTTGATTTCCCCACCAGGGAATTACTCCCCCACTGGAGAATACTCTGTTGACTCCATGAAATTATTCTAATAGTTTAAACATCTCATTTGGATCACCCCTCTACACGAGGGAATGAAAGCCACTTTTATGCAATATAATCATTTTATAATTTTAATCCTCCAGGGCCCATCATTCTGGGTTTAGGTGTCCCTGTTAATTATCTCCTACTTGCAGCCCATCACTGTTTCTCTCAATTTTGTTATCCTATTCTTTTCTTTCCTAATTCTGGTTGTATCTCAATTTCTTTATGATAACTAGAACCTAATTAACAACTTGGCACATGGTCCAGAGTATTCTTTATCCTTTTGGAATGCCTCAAGATTGGTACTGGAGATATCCCGGTAACTACTCTCTAAAATGTTTCTAATGTACTTTTATATTGCTAATCATGAAAAATAGTTCTGTTTTCTTGTTTGGCTTCAACAGTTTTATATAATTTGGCCTCGTATGTTTTATTTTTAAGATGTGAGAAGCTGTTGTGATTCTTTCACTAGTTCTGTTGATGCTGGAATGGTTCAGTCACTCATCAGCTTTCCAATGCTCTCATTAAACAGCTAAAGGTGAGTGAATACAGCCTGAGTCCCAGTTCTAGCAACACCTCCTATCCCTTATTAGGACACAGGAACACATCAGAGGCAGGAGTGAAATGGACTCAATGACAAAGGTTGAGAGTGTGATGCTGGGAAAGCACAGCAGGTCAGGCAGCATCGAGGAGATGAAGGGCTTATGCCCAAAATGTCGACTTTCCTGTTCCTTGGATGCTGCCTAACCTGCTGTGCTTTTTCTGCTGACTCTGATCTCCAGCATCTGCAGTCCTCACTTTCTCCTCCTCAATGACAGAGGTGAAAAGTAAAATGGAGGAAAGCCTGAAGAGTTGCTGGGCCAAAGTAAGGCCCAGCAAATTTAACTTAAGAGTCAGCAAATTGGCCCTTTAATGTGGGGGTTTCAGATTTAAATTGTTGGAATCCTTCCTCTCATTCACAGGGATTGGCACTGATGAGGGTGATGTGAGATTCCTGAAGGTAGCACTGTGTCTGTAAAATCTTGTGTTTGTCAAGGGGAAGCTCTCTACTACAACATTTTGACAGAAAATCAAGAAGCAGAAATACTCAGTTTCTAAGTTATTCTACAATTCCACCCTCTTTAAGCCACATTAACATTTTTCTGGAGAGGCTTGTTGTGCACCAGAGTTAATTATAACTAAAATTTAAGAGGTGGGAATCTTGATCTGTATGCTTTTTATACTTCGCTCTCTTATCATCCCCAAAATGACCAGTGATTAACTTGCATGTACAAAGTTCAGGTGGGGCGGGGTGCAGAGGGGGATGTGAGAAAGTGGGCGAAGAATTGATGAGGATAATGTGGTTAATGTGATGTACATGGATTTCCAAAAAGCCAACAAGTAGACTTGTCAGCAAACTTGAAGCCCATAGAAATAAAAGAGCCAGTGGCGGCATAACATTAGCTGAAAAGTGATGAACTTTGTTTTTGTAGTAGAGGAAGGTGCAGATGATGTTAGCTAGGTTCAGTGTTAGGATCACTGCTTTTCTTGATCTAGATTAATGATCTAGACTTGGTTACTCAGGGCACAATTTCAAAATTGCAGATGACACTAAACTTGGAAATGCTGTCAACTTCGAAGAGAATAGATAGACATCAATGAAGGCACAGGCAGGCTGGGGAAATGTGTGGACACTTGGCAGATGAAATCTAATATTGGGAAGTCTAAACTTAGAGATTTTGGCAGGAAGGAAAGGAAAAGTAATATAACATAAAGGATACAATTCTAAGGGATTCCAGGAGCAGAAGGACCTCAGAGTATATATGTGCAAGTTGCTGAAAGTATCAGGGCAAGTTGGGAAAGTGGTTAATAAGATAGCCTAACTCTTAGGATTGTACATTAATGTAGTGTACAAAAGCAAGAGAATTTTGTTTAATCGTTTTAAAGTGCTGGATCAGCCTTAACTGGAAAACTGTGCTCAATTTTGGGCACCACATTTGAAAAGGCAACCAAGAGAAGATACAGGAGAATGATTTTGAGTATGACAGATTCATTAATGAGCACAAAATGGCAAACAGTTGATCTTTTTGGAGAAGATTGAGGGGAGATTTGTTAAAGGTGTTCTGATACTGAACTAGGATAATTGGCAAAAGAAGCAATGGTGATATTAGGAATAAAACTTTTGTTTTACTCAGTAAATGGATTTGGAATATACTGCTTGAAAATGTGATCAGGTCAGATCTAATTGTGGCTTTCACAAAGGAATTTGATAATTATTGAGGAGAAAGTTTTCCTGGGCTATGGGGAAGGGGAATGGACACGATGGCTGAATCTTGTCATATTTTGGCAAAGTTACAGTTTTGTTGAGTTTCGTGGAAGGTTTCTCTGTGGGGTCTATGCAGTTTTCTCATGTTATTGTTTCAAACTCACCACATTAGCTAGCCTACCACCTCCTTATAGCACCCCTCATGTCAGATGCTAGCTGCATTCGATTACTTGCTGTACCAAGTTAAAAATCACAACACCAGGTTATAGTCCAACAGGTTTAATTGGAAGCACACTAGCTTTCGGAGTGTCGTTTCTTCATCAGGTGACTATCACCTGATGAAGGGGCGATGCTCCAAAACCTAGTGTGCTTCCAATTAAACCTTTTGGACTATAACCTGGTGTTGTGTGATTTTTAATTTTGTACACCCCAGTCCAACACCGGCATCTCCAAATCATGACTTGCTGTACCAAGGAAGTTTCCAAAGCAGGGATATTCTAAAACAGATCAGTATTTCTAGAACTGTGTGATCTTCAAAAGGCCGTTGTGCGCCCAGAGAGGCTATGTCAGATAACCACAACCCTGCATTTGCCCTGGATTTGGCAAGTTGTGGGAAACTGGTTTCCTGTTTTTCGGACAGACACCTGGAGATCCTGATGGATCAGTTTGTGGGGCTGAAGGACATCCTCTTCCTCCAGTACTAGTAGAAGATGCCAAGCCATCACTGCATGCCAGACTGGTCCAAGATATCCATTATGTTTGAGGTCTCAGCCATTCAGAAGAATGCCCAGCAATGAAGGAAGAAGTACATCTGCCTTCTCCACTCTGCCAAATAAACATCACCACCTGCTCTCTACTACCGCGCACTTTCTCTATCAGCTACAATATCCACTGACCACCAAGGCTCATGCTCTACACCTCTTAATATTGCTTGCAGCATCTGGCCTCATGCACTCTCACTTTATGAATTCCTGTCCCCAGACTACTAATGCTGCATGTCCTCTGCTCTGCCTATTCACTTGTTCAGCACATCTCTCCATCCTTCCCAGATCTGCACCAACATAATCTTCCTTACTTTACTACCTTGTGGTTTAAGGCAGGGACAAAAAAAATGTGTCCCAACAGCTCTAACTGAAGGGGCTACTGCAACAGGGCAGGGATGCTGTGAACATCCAGGTAGGCTCAAATGAGTAAGTATTAAGGGAGCAAATGCGCAACGCTGAGATGCAGCCTGGTCCAATCACGATTTGGTTGCCTGACCCTGTTCATAAAGTGTCCTTGCTGCAGCACTGCAATGATCATTGCCAGTGCAGCCCAAGGTCCAGCTTTAAAGTGCAGCAGCATACTGTGCGCAGATTAAAGAAGTGTTGTGACAATGCAGTGGCACATGTACAGGAAGGGGCTTATATCTGCTGCACATTGAGTGTGCCTTGATAAGTTGGTGCCAGCTGTCCAAGATGGAGGACTGGAAGCAGCAAGCAGGAAGCTGAAGTTGACAGGTACCCGCTCTGGCTTTCGTGTCAGGAACTGTCAACATCTAATTTCCTTTCAGCAGGTGGATGGGTAGGAAGCTGCATATTATTGAAGCAAGTTCTGTAGTTAATGAGGCTGTAAACAAGCAATAATCCCACTTGATAGGCATCTCATCGTCATCTACCGTGAATCTTGCCTGGGTGCCCAGAACTCTGTTTGAAAATGCAACTCAGTTGCTCTTAATGTCAAGAAAGGCCTCAAGCATTTCTTTCCATGTGATTCTCTCGATTTCTCTAGCTTAACCTATGTCATTCAAGGCTGTGTAAGATTCAGCCCAATGGTGAAAGGTGGTTTTCTGCACTGTCACTGTTCTATTATGTGTACTTTTCCCTTGATAGCAGGTTCAGCATTTTCTCCAATTCCTGGATAAAAATGTTTTTTTCTGAATTTTGTTTTTGATTTCTTGGTGACAAGTTTGACATTGATGGCCTTTGATTTTGCTCTTCCTCACAAATGGGAATATCTCCGTCTACTCTATAAAGTATTTCATAATTTAAAAGGTCACTATTAGGATACCCCTTTACCAAGTTTCAAAATAAAACAAATACAATTGTGCACGCAACAGAAATAAATGGAACCACTCCAACTCCTCAGTGGCCTAATTATGATACTGAGGCATACAGAACAGGAAGATCCCTGGCTTTATCCACATTCAGTGTTAGATTTAATTTGTCTTAATTTGTTAGGGGATGCTACAGTTGCTGACAATGATTCTAGACTGGATGAGGTGGAGGTGGGGACAGAGATCAGCTAATGTTCACTGTCCAATGTCTCTCAGCCAGGCTGAATTGCAATTCCTTCCACTGTCTGTTGCTCACTGCCTGGGTTTACACATTGTGAAAGTTGGGAATTCTCTAGTCCAGATGGGTATGAATTGTTACTCAGTTGCTAAGTATATCCATGACTGAAAGCAAAGAGATTTTTGGAATAAAGGAATAAAGAGATAGGAAAATTGCAGGAAAATGGAGGTGATTTAGCAGAAAAGGCTTGGGGGCATGTAAAGTCCTTTCACTTTTATTTCTTATATGCTGTAATAGCTGTTGAGTGTGGATGGTCATTGACCTCCATCTTGGCTCCCCTTCAAAACCCTTCCATCCCTATGAGTGAACAGAGAGAGAAATTAGCAGAATAACCAGACTGCAGTTTTGTATGAAGATTCAAGTACAGAAACAAGGATGTCTTGCTGCAACAGCATTGGTGAGGACACACCTGGAATATTAATTTGCAGTTTTGATCTCCTTATCTGAGGAAGGGTGTTCTTGCTACAGAGGGAGTGCAGCAAAGGTTTACCAAATTGAGTCCTAGGATGGCAGGACTGACATATGAGGAGAGATTGAGAAGGTTAGGGTTGGATTCACTCGAGTTTAGAAGAATGAATTGGCGCGGGGGGGGGGGGGGGGGAGGAAAGGGAGTTGCCTCATATAAATCTAGACAGGTTAGATGCAGGAAGGATGTTTCCAATGGTGGGGGAGTCAACAACCAAGAGTCATAGCTTAAGGATAAGGGGCAAAACGTTTAGGACTGAGTTGAGTAAAAATTTCTTCACCCAGAGAGTACTGAGCCTGTGGAATTAACTACCACAGAAAGCAGTTGGAGCCAAAACATTGTGCTTTCAAGAAAGAAGCATATATACCTCTTGTGGTTAAAGGGACCATGGTATGGGGCTGGAGGCAGCAGGATTAGGGTATTGAGCCTGATGATCAGGCGTGATCATGTTGAATGGTTGAGCAGGCTCAAGGGGATTGAATGGCCTACTCTTGCTCCTATCCTCTATGTTTCTATGTTGTAATGGAGAATTTCCTCGTATGAAGGATGTTGAAAGCCAGAATACAGAATACAATCTTTAATTCTGCTAAAACCTTTTTTGAGAAGGGGGGAAAAACAGGGTGAATATTTGTCAGTCAGGATGGATCACATGAGCTTTGAATTTTGTCACCAAACTCAGCACCCAAAATTCTTACACTTTAAGAACAAACTTGTGCCTGTCATTACCTCAGGATGGACCAAAGCACCTTACACTAAATAGAAACTTTTTTCAAGAGTAGTCACTATTGTGGCACAGGAAATGTGACAACCAAATAGTGCACAGCAATCTCCAAACAAAAACGAAAACCAAATCATTTTATTTTAGTGATTTACTATTGGTTAAAGTGTAACTTTTAGCCAGGAGAGGGAAGAAACATCTTCAATTAATTAATGGCTTTAGAAACTTATTTGTTGACCCGAGAGGCTGAATTAAACCCTTAGTTTAACATCCAAAATACACTACACCTTCAGCAGTGTTTCATTTCCTCAGCGCTGGTATTGCAATGGGACTTGAAACCTCCGACAAGAATGGTTTCATTACCTTTCAAACACCTTCCTCAAGTTTTTAAGCTTTGCTACCTTAAAAATTCTGCCTGAGGCAATCCATTAATAGTTGACAGCCAGCCCTCACACTGCTCCCCAAAGTGAATAACACCATTTATAACACTAGATAGGCAGAACTGCATTGGTTGCGTTTCATCACCTTCTAATTCTAAGGAAAAACACTTGGTTCATTCTCCCAAGTCCCACCAGAGAAAGTGACATAGATAAGCTCCAGGGTTGTGCTTTGGCAGGCCCTGTGTAATATTTCGATCTGTCAAGTTAATAAACGACTCTGCATTTCTTCAACCTTGTGCACTGTTCCAAAGCAATGTATAACATTAACATACACATATGTATAATATATAAAATTGACTGCTTACATAAAATTCCTCCTCCCCTCCATATCTCTGCCAATGCTTCTTAAGACAGACAGTTAACACTTTAAATCGGGGGGAAAAATAATCTGTGGGCTGCAATTTGCATTGCCAGCCCTCTAGATGCTAGTAGACAGGCCACCCTATAACAGCTTGTCTGTATACACAGCAGTAGAGACTGCATCAACCAACAGCAGTGAGCAAAGGGGCCTCTGCTGTTCAAAGACACGCCAGAGAGAGAAGCATTGCAGAGAAAATTCAAAAGCCAAATAGACTTACATTGGATGTTGTCTCCCTGTAGTTCTAAGCAAGATTTCTCCCATCACACAATCCTTCCCCTTGCTACTCTTAAAACACATTAGATCCTGAAATGAACAATGTCGGGGGGCTGAAACGAGCAGCTGGTCCCTTTCAGTTTCCCTGTTGCAAGAAGAAATCGAACATCGAAAGCATGCGTTAGAGAGGCAGGAAAAACAGCTAACACTGGCTACTTAAGACATGGTCTCGGAGACGCAGATCCAGATGAGGATCGTTTCCGATTCTCTCCGACATACCCTCCGCCTCCCCTCCCCCATCTTCCGAGACGCATTAATTCACAGCAATTCTTTGCCCCCGCCCTGGGTAGGTGCTTTTTTTTTTGTTGTTTGTTGCGGGCACTCCTAACAGCTTGCAAGATTTACCTGCAGTCATTTTCTGCTTCCTAGGTCTTCTTTATCTGTTCCACAGGGAATGTGTGTGTGTGACAGAGAGGGAGAAAGAGGGAAAAGACAGGGAAGTGGGGGAGGAGGGAGTTGGTGGTAGAATCCAAAAAAACACAATCCGGATCCTTCAGAAATCCAGAGAGAGAGAGAGAGAAAAATGCAGAATTTTTATTAACTCTTCATTCTTTCTGCGCAATCTCAGCAGCCATGTTGTTCCAACTCTCAGAAAGAGAGGGGAAAAAACAGTTAAAGACCAATGGCACCTGGATGGATGGGTACTAAGCACTGAGGTCTACCCAGTGCTGTATTTTTTTTCACATGGCTAAGTCCCAGATACCTCACAGCTTGGGAAGGAGGAGGAGGTCCTTATTGAAGAGGTACTTCCTCCTGTCAGGTAGACACACACACTCTCTCTCTGTGTCTGTTTAAGATGCAGTTCAGCGTCTTGTGAGCTGGCTGCCCCACAGTCTGCTGTCGGATTGTGCTGGGACTGTGAGAATGAAGAGGAGGAGCTCAGTTCAGACCCTGCTTCCAAAAGCTGGTCATCCTTGTGCATTTTTCTTTTTTTTGAATGAATTATAGATGATTTAATTAGAAGTACAAGGCCCCGTTAGATTTGTTGATCATTAATCCACTAGAACTGCATTTGTTTAAAATGCTAATGGATGCCCTTATACGGGTGGAGAAAAATGGGATTTGTTGTGTATAAAAAGATACCTTGTCATATTTTCCAAAAGTTACAATTTATCTTTACTGTGTACTAAAAGAAGCGTCAATTTATTGGAGGGAGGCAGATCCAGTTAGTGTTGATAACATAGTCCTGTTTCAATATCAAAATCCAAAAGCCTAAAATTCTTCATTTACGCAATTAATACAGAGCAAAATAAAACACTTCCCATTCACATTCAATTCAAAGGCATCAAACCCCTTCCTAATCACTCAAAAAAAGTGTAAGATAAACCAAACAGCTGCAGGCCAGTCAGTGTAACTGCAATGGTGGGGAAACTTACAGAAACAATAATATGGGACAAAGTGAATGGTGATTTGGGCAAATGGGTTAATTAAATGAAAGCTAGCATAGACTTATTAAGGACAAATACTGTTTAACTGACTTTTTTTAATGAGGCAACAGGGTTAAGCTGTTGATGTATTGGACGTGGCTAGAAGACCTGAGCAAAGTTGGAGCACAAGAAGTGCAATAAAAGGAACAATAGCAACATAGATATGAAGTTGGCTGAGTGGCAGGAAACATAGGGTAATGGTTAACTACTGTTTTTCTGGCAGGCGAAAGGTTTACAGTGGAGTTCCCAAGGTCAATGTTACGATCCTTGCTCTTCCTGATACATTGTAATGATCCAGATCTTGGTGTATTCAGCATAATTTGAAGACAACATAAACTTGTAATTATTGTGAACTATGAGGAGGATAATGTAGAACTTCAATAGGACATAGGCAAGTTCGTGGAATGAATGGACCAATGGATAGATTAAATCACTGAAGGTAGTGGAAAAGTTTGGAAGGCGGCATATGGAATCTTGGACATTATCTACGGGGCAGAGAATACAAGAGCAAAGAAGTCATGTTAAACATGTATAAAATACTAGTTTGGTCTTAACTAGAGTATTGTGGACAATTTGGATATCACGCATTAGGAAAGACATGAAAGTATTTAGAGGATGTAAAAAAAGTTCAATGAGAATTGTTCAAGGATGAGGAACTTCAGTTATGTTGATATACTGAAGAAAGTGGGACTGAGAACAGAACATTGAAAAGAGACTTGATTGTGCTATTCAAAATCATGAGGGATCTAGACAGTAGGTAAGAGAAATGTGGAAGGATTGTAAACTACAGGGCACCGGTTTCATGTAATTAGCAAAAGAAGCAATAGCAACATGAGGAACTGAGAGTGGTTAAGAGCTGGAATGCACTGTCTGAAAGTGTGGTAGAGGCAAATTCAGTTGAAGTATTCAATATGAAATTAAATTGATATGAAAATGGAAGAGTGTGTAGGGCTACTGGGATTAGATGGGGCAGCAGTATCAGGTGAGTTGCTTCTTTGGAGAGTCAGCAAAGATACAATGGTAAAAACAATGACTGTAGATGCTGGAAACCAGATTCTGGATCAATGGTGCTGGAAGAGCACAGAAGGGGAAATGAGGAAACTGTTGAAGTCCACATTAACGCCCTGGGGTTGAAGTGTTCTGAGGCGGAAGATGAGGCGTTCTTCCTCCATGCGTCTGGTGGTGAGGGAGTGGCGGTGGAGGAGGCCCAGCACCTCCATATCCTCGGCAGAGTGGGGGGGAGTTGAAATGTTGGGCCACGGGGTGGTTTGGTTGATTGGTGCGGGTGTCTCGGAAATGTAAGCAGGACCCCAGTACATGAGTTGAAATCAATCTTGGATAGACTCAAATAGATGAGTCTCTGTTATCAAGTGATTTGAGGTTAACAGAGTCAATTACCTTCGGAAAAAGCAAGAATAGTGCCTAGCTAATGCCTCCATCCATTCCAACATTGACTTCATATACAGTATTTGTTATTGTTTATACAACTGAGTCTCTAGCTTGACATGTGAAATGACATTAAACTGGACCATATACTAGTCTTTTCATTTGCTGAACAATCATTTCCTGAAGTGATTCAAATATCAGTGTATTCTTTCAACTGAAAAATGGCCACCATGATCCCTCTACTCACTTGCAGTTGCACTCATGATGTCAGTATAACATTAAATTTTAAACTAGTTGGAAGATCGGAGAATCTTAGCACCAATAATAATCAATCTGTAAACTTCTTTGGTCCCTGGTTTCAATTAAAATAAAGCAGATTAATTGTCAGATAACACTGCACCAGTCATGCCATTTAACAATCATCAGAAGAACCAGTTTGAAACAAAATTTTCAGACGGTTTATACATGGTGTGCACCAATGTTGTGTTTTCCCAGATCTTGCGATCAGTTTAAGATTTAGTGTACAAATTTTGTTTAGTTTGGTTACTTGGTTCCTATGTGGAATATATTTAGCGCAATAGACGTGGTCATTTTTTCCACATTCAGTCAGGTGCAACTGTCTTATGTTTTGCACTCAACTGCAACTAGTTATGGCATTGCACATGATGGCAGCTTTAAAATATATCAAAAAATGTTTTGCATTCTGATCTATTGTCCCAAATTCAAAAGGATCAAATTCTTTTGCATTCGCTCATATTGCATACAATTCAAATGAATAGAATCCATTTACTTACAGCCATTAACGAAACAATGGAAGGAGATGTTGACAGTGCAATCAAATAGCATTTATTCAGCAACAACCTTGTATGCTGATGCTCATTTCACGTTCACCCCACTTGGCTCCAGACTTAATCCCAGCCTTGGTTCAAAATGGAAAAATAGTTAATTTTTAGAATTGAGGTGAAAGTGACTGACTTTAACATCAATGCAGCACTTGAAAGAATGTGGCAATAAGTAAACTTACAAAGCTGAAGTAATTGGGAATTGACTTGTTGAAGTCAAACATACCTTAAAGATTGTGATTATTAGAGATAAACCATCTCAGTCCCAGATCATTGCTTTCGGAAATCTTCAGATCAAGGGTAGACTTCTGAGCCAACCATTTTCAATACTTCATCAATAACCTTCCTTTTGTCACAAGGTCAGAGATGGGAATATCCACTAACAATTGTACTATGTTCAGTTTCATGTACAACTCTTCCACAAGTAGCAAGACTGAACAACATCCAGAAAGATCAATTTCCTCTCAGTTCATACCCACTATATGAAATTCTAGTGACATTCAGTCTTGTTACATAGAATTCTAATAGATCAAACACTTTTACATCTGCTTCTGGACTAGAAAAAGGGCCTGTTTATGAGGTTTTGACTTTTGATTATTATCTCATTTATATTAATAACCTTGCATTGCTTTAAACTATCAGTTCACAAATCCTATTTGCTTCATATAATGTGAGACAGCCAACTAAAACCAAGTTTGTCCATTTCATTAGTTCAAGCTTAAAAGGTCCCATGGTCATGTTAGAAGGACAGGAAAATTGCACAGGAAGATAAAATAATTTTCAACAATTAATTACCATCAGATACAGTTTGACGAGGAAAGAATTGTAATGTTTGCAAGGACACAATGGGCCAAATTATTCCTTCAAGGCCTAAAATATTTTGATATATCCATGTTTGTAATATAAGTATTTTCTGATCAGTCTGTTCAGAAGAGTTATTATACATCTCTTTGGCTGGAAGCTGATTTATGGTACTTAATTCCCACACTGGCTGAGGATACCATGAAGGACTCTCCTTCTCAACGTCCCCCTTACTTAAGGTATGATGATCTTCAGATTAAACCACTACCAGTCATCTTCTGTTCGGAGAAAGCAGCCAGTCCTGAGGTCTGGCAAGACTATGGCGACTTTATGGATTTCTGGTTAAGGTGGGAATTAAACCTGGGACTGGTGGCTCAGATGTAGGGACACTCTCACTACTCCACTGAAGCCCTACTGTTTGTAATACATTATTGCTATTGAAAGAGCTACAATATTTCTTATTACATCACTTAAAGCAGAAATATTAATTTGTTTGGAAGGCAATTAAATGTACCTCTGGAAACAAAAGGAATTGAGCATAGGGCCAGTTGGAGTTTCAGGTCAATTAAGAGAGGCAAACTCACTTCTATATTCTCAGATTCTTAGTTTTACTTTCAACATCAGAGTAAGAATCAAGTAACGCGGTGTTTGTAACACCATGCTACGAATTGCACATTAGTTACAAATAACGGGATATTGCAAGTTTTTCCTTCCTGATTCCTCGTAAGGTTTTCAGGCTTATATCGAAACATAGAAGATAGGAGCAGAAGTGGGCCATTCAAATCCTTGAGTCTGCTCTGCCATTCAATCTGATCATCAAGTTCAATATCCTAATCACATCACCCTCACCCCTACTCAGATCCTTTAGCCTCAAGAGGTATTTCTACCTCCTTGAAAACACATAATGTTCTGGCCTCAACTACATCTGTGGAGGTGAATTCCACAGGCCCATTGAACTCGGTAGAGTAAATCTGTTTGGAGAAAAACCATTACTATTCTCCGTTAGCATATCTGAAAGAGAGAGAGAGAGAAAAAATGAGGTGAGAGACTGAGAGAGAGGTAGACCCTTATTTTCTCTTGGAAGCAACAGATTGCAACTATGGGATTTGCTTTGACTTTGGATAATTCTGTTTAAAAGGGAATAGTGTCAAACAGAGAATATTCTAACAGCCAATGTTGAGATATGTATTAATACTAATTAGATAATGTTGAATGAGATATTATGAATCTCTCCCTTTTTAAATTTCCATTTAAATCAATCTATCTCAGTGAGTTATATAATGGGCAGATGATCCAATAATATCCATTTTATACTATCAGCTGATACAAAATTGTCCTTTTTGAACAATTGCCCATAGTTTTTCAGTCAAAAACTTAGGTCAAAACTGCCCTGAAAGGTAATTTAAAATAATATATTTTTAAAAACTTTCCTTAAAGCCAATGACACAGATAATAAAATAGTTTCACAGCAAACGTAAATCTTAATTTAATTTCTCCAATTCCTGAAGAGGAATGTTAGCCATGGGTGATAGGACAAGTTAATTCATTTTCGAACTTTCAAGCAGAAAATCATGGTTAAACAATTAATAACATTGTTTTGTTTTTGAAATATAAAATACGTTAGTGTACTTCTTGCCATTTACTGCACATGTTCCATACTATTTCTAATCAACATGGATGACTATCTTAACCAATTTTCAGTTGCTTTTCCTTTGAGAGCTCTGAGATTTGGACAGTGACAAGTGCAAGCTCAGGATCAATGCAAAGATGGTATCAGCCCTAGCTCCATGGGCAACTATCTCACTGCTGGGTTAGAAGATTATATTTTCTAGTTCCACTCTAGTAACTTGACCATGTGTCAAGGTGGAAACCCCAGTACAGTACAGAAGGAAAGCTGTTGGTTTTCAGATCAGTTGGTAACTGTCTTCCCTCTCAGCTGGACATAAAAGATTAATGTCAAAACTTTGAAGAGGAGTAGTGCTATTCTGAACAATATTTATCCCTCACAGGAACAATGAAATAGGTTATCTGGTGATCACATTGCTGTTTGTGTGAACTTGTGTAAATTGGCGGCCACATTTTCTATGTAATAAGTGTTTACACTGCAAACGTGCTTAATTGATCATTAAATGCCGTGCTGAGATGGTGAAAGTTGATAGTACTTTTTCTTCGATTTCTTCCTTCCAATTTTCTACAGGCATTTGAGTCCCTCAGATTGTACAATGTCCAGTCAAACCTCTTGACCAATACAAAATTGTAATTTAGCTGTTTGCACCTTTCCACGAATGTTCTATGTCACTGTCATGGAATTTGATCCAGTGACACAATTTTTAACTATTTAATTAGAGCAGCCCATTTCAGATTATGGAATGAGCTGCCAAATGAAGTGGGGGAGGCTGGTACAATTACAACATTTAAAAAGCATCTGGATGGATATTTGAATAGAAAGGGTTTAGAGGGATATGGACCAAATGCTGGCAAATGGGACTAAATTAGGTTAGGATATCTGGTCAGCATGGACAAGTTGGATTGAAGAGTCTGTTTCCATGCTGTATATTTCTAAGACTCTATAACTCCAAAATGTCAAGTTCATATTTTGTGGACAGCTTTTTTTTAAAAAGAGTCCAGTAACAAAGCTGATTATAAGGCTCAAGGAGAAATTCATTTTGTAGACACTTGACTAAAGGAGTTCACTTCTTGGGGGGCATGGTGGCTTAGTGGTTTTAACTGCTGCATCACAGCACCAGGAACTTGTGTTTGATTGCAGTCTCGGGTGACTGTCTGTGTGGGTTTCCTTGCACATCCAAAGATGTGCTGGTTAGGTAGATTGGCCATGCTAAATTTACCATGGTGTCCAGGGATGTGTAGTTTAAGTGGATTCACCATGGTAGGTCCAGAGTTATAGGGATAGGGCAAAGGTCTGGGTGGGATGCTTTTCAAGATTTGGTATGGACTTGATAGGATAACTGGCCTGCTTCCACACAGCAGGGATTCTATGATTCTTCCTTAAATACCACACTTTGAGATTTTAGCTGGTTGTCATTCTCTCAAGCTGCCAACTTTCTCAATGACAAACTTTTAAACAGTTGGAATCATGCTTTACAGCCAGCATTCAAGTAAAAACTTGGCAACCTTAGATTGAGATACAATTAAATTAATGGAAGTATTGGATATCCTTGGGGAACAAGACAGCGCCCCACTGGTATTGACTTGCTCTGGCTTTGGTAGCTGCCAACTGGCTTGTTAAAATCATGTGTCCTGGTTCTGTATTGACTTATCTAACCTTCACAGGAACTTGATAAATCAATAGAGTTGAATTCTACCAAAGTGTTTAGAAGAAAATGATGGATACCCCTGAGGTAAGATTCACAAATCTTACAGCATAGAACAACACTACTTAGACTACTGTGCCTGTATTAGGAATTTGCAAGAGCTAACAAATTAATATCACTTTCTCTGCACTTTCCCCGTCAGAAAATCAAAGGAGTGAAGCCGTCAACCAGCGAACGTTCAGCCTTTTGAATCATGGAAATCCCAGGTTTGCATCCTTGTCCATGGCTGAGGCAGAGAAAATAAGAAATTCAGTCCAGCCAATTACCATCCCATCAGTTGAGTTTTGGTCATTAGGATAGTTTTAAAGCTATTGACAATTAAACAGCATTACCCCATTGATAGGTACTATCAAAAGGCATTTACTCACTTGCTCACTGATGCTTAGTTTGTCTCCAACCGGGAACACTCAGCTCCAGACCTCATTACAGCCTTCACCCAAATATAAGCAGAAACTGAATTCCAGAGATGAGATGAGAGTTGACTGTCCATGACATCAGAGCAGCATTTTATGGAACATGGCATCAAGGAGACTAGCAAAACTGAAGTCAATAGGAATCAGGGATAAAAGTTTCTACTGACTGGAGCCAAACCTAGCACAAGGTAGCTGGTTATAATTGTCATCTCAACTGCATGATATCAGTGAAGGAGATCCTCAGGCCTGTCAAGCTGTTCATCAATAAACTTTCCTCTGGTCAACATAAGGTCAGAAGTGGAGATAGTCACTGATCATTACACAGTCATCATTACCATTCTTGACTCCTCACATGATGGAGAAGTCTGTGTCTGTCTTCCTTGATAGATTTCTACTGGACCTCTTAGCAACAAAGCTGAGAACTGTCAATCCATGGAACTACGTCCTAAATAAAAGACAGAGCTTTCCCAATTTCAGGATGTCCCAAACCCTTTGCAGCCAATTGAAGACTTTTGAAATGTAGTAACTGTAGCAATGCAGGAAACTCAGCAGTCAACTTTCGAGAATAAAATCCCACAGATAACAATGTACCAATGTCTTGATCACCTGTTTTAGTGATTGAATGATAAGTGTTAGCTAATACCCTGTGAAAAACTCATCTGCTCTTTTTTGATTTGGAGTAATTATTGGGACCATCAGAATGACTGATAAAACAGCTGCCAGCACTTGTACACATGACATCAGCTATTTAGATTAGATTCCCTACAGTGTGGAAACAGGCCTTTCGGCCCAACAAGTCCACACCGACCCTCTGAAGAGTAACCCACCCAGACTCATTTTCCTCTGACTAATGCATCTAACACTATGGGCAATTTAGCATGGCCAATCCACCTGATCTGCACATCTTTGGACTATGACAGGGTTCAGGATTTGTCTTCACATGCAATGCAGATGTCAACAAGTTCTATGTGGAGTGATGACAGCGTCAGTTGGTGTCATATTAAACTCAGGTCAGTGGTGAGGAAGCTTCTAGATTATTTGGAAGAGAACTAACAATCACATGGAAGAAGATGGGTTGATTATGAAGTAACAACACAAATTTCTAAAGGAAAAATTGTGTTCAACTAACTTGCTGGAGTTTTCTGAAGAAGTAACAGAAAGGCTTAATGAGGCCATTGTTTATGTGGTATGCACGGACATTGAAATCATTTGATACAGTGCCGCAATACAGACATGAAGAAAGTTATAGGCCATGGTATAAAAAGGATAACAGCAACACGGATACAAAAGTGGCTGAGTGTTAGGAAATAGAGTAATGGTCAATGGATATTTTTCAGACTGGATGAGGGTTTGTAGGGGAATTCCCCGGGGTTGATATTGAGACCATTGCTTTTCCTGATATATATTAATGATCTACCTCTTGATTTTCAGGGGATAATTTAAAAGTATGCAGATGACATGAAACATGGAAGGATTGTAAACTGTGAGGAGAACAGTGTAGAACTCCAAAAGAACATTGACCAGTTTGTAGAGTGGACAGATAGGTGGCAGGTAGGGTTCAATGCAGAAAAATGTGAAGTGATGCATTTTGGTAGGAACAACATTGAAAAATGGTATAAAATAGAGCGTACAGTTCTAAAAGGAGTACAGGAACAGAGAGACCTGGATGTGTATGTATCAACATCATTTAAGGTGTGGCGAACAAGCAGTTAATAAAGCATATGGTGTTCTTGGCTTTATTAATAGGAGCATAGAGTACAACAACAAAGGGGTTATGTTTGAACTTGTATAAGACACTTATTAGGCCTCAGTTGCAGTGTTGTGTATACAGTTGTGGATGCTACACTGTAGGAAAGATGACTACATTGGAGGAAGTGCAGAAGTGATTTACAAGATATGAAGACAGATTGAAGAAATTGAGACTGTTCACTGCAGAGAGGAGTGTGAAGAAAAATTGATAAGAGATTTTCAAATCATGAGAGGGCTGGACAGAGTAGATAGGAATAAGTTGTTCCCAATAGTAAAAGGAACGAGAAGGAGAGAGAATAGATTTAAAGTGATGTGCAAAAGAGCCAAGGTACTGTGAGGAAAAAAAATCTTTTCCCACTGCGGCTGGTTAGGGTGCACTACTAGGAAGTGTGGTGAAAGCAGGTTCATTTGAGGAATTCTTGACAATATTGGGTGATTATTTGGATAGAAATGGTGTTCAAAGGGTTTTGGAGAATAGCGAGAGATTGACACGAGGCAACGATGCAAGTTTGAAGAGCCAATAAAGGCACGACGGGCTGAATGGCCTCCTTCTGCCCTATTACGTATCTATGATTATGTGATGCACAGACTGCCCACCTTTTCGTTTCTAAAGCTGTCACCAATCCCGTGTGCTGCCTTGGGTTACTTCTCACTCATGCTGGCTGAATCCGGGGAAGGGAGAAAGAAAGCGAAGCTTCGACTGGCCCAGATCCCAGTGTCTGTAATCACTGTGTGATTATATCGGCAGCGCTATCTATGTGACAGGCGGCGGCTGCTGCTCCATTGCCGGCCAATAATGTCGTACTGCAGCGCTGTCTTCCTGACCGTGTGTGCTCCTTGTTCCACCTGGCGGTGGCGTTCGCAATAAATGTTGCTTCCCCCCCCCCCCCCATTAGTGCCACGGAATCTTTTACGACCAGAACTTTGGGTAAACATCATTTTTATTTTTTTAAAAAAGCCCACATCATCTCTCCCTCCCACTGCGCTTGCCAAATATTAGATTGCGATTTATGATCAACTTTCCGAAATGGGGCTTGAACCCACGATCTTTTGATTCAGATGGAATAGAGATACTGACTCTGCCATGGCTGACACCTTCAAAAACGCTGGAAGACAGTCTCATTATCTCTTCGCGAGTAATAAAAAAATTGTTAATAATGAATGAGCCGGTTGTTTTGCAGTAGTAATATTATCAATTATAGCTGTGTTGTACTTTCAACGTGATGTTTAAGCGTCAACGAATGCTTACAGTATAAATATCTAATTGACAAGATGGGAAGATAAATATCCATGAACAGTCTTTTAACAGAATGCCCGATGATTTAGCATTAACACAGGAACCCAGTTTCCCTTCTGCTCTGCAAGTCTGTTCTTCAGTTCTCATTTTACTGATGTTACGTATTACCATAGAAACTTCCGGTTGGAACTAGGCAACAGCACACAGATCATTCACTGCTAACAATACATCAGAGATTTCTGATTAAAAGCCAAGTCATTGCCACCCACAGATATGACACTGGTGAGTAGGAAGACATGCTTTTCTTAGGGCTGTTCAGTGGATCTCTATTTCCATGTTAGTTTTGATGCCCTACTAAATAATTACATGTAATACAGCACCAAAACAGGTTATTCACCTCCAGGTGGCTTGTGCTAGTGTTTATGCGCTGCACTATCTCATTCATATTTACTTAGAAGACCCTGTTATTCTAGGACAGTGATTCACAACGTTTTTTGCTTCTTAGGCTTCACCCTGTGTTCTAAAAACTCCGCAGGCTCCCTGTAACAGTATTTTCTCTGCATTTAAAAATATGTTGTTTTACTTAACACAAAACTTGTTGCTGATGCTGAACAACAACTATGTGGTGGTCTGAACTCTCTGAAATGCAGTAAAAGGACTTGCCTTGTTCCATTTGCCAGAACTACAACCAAACTATGAGATATATTTCAGGCAAAGGAAGATAATTTGTTTCGGGGGAGAACAGATGGTGGAGGGGTTGTTTTTCAGATTGGAGGCCGGTGACTAGTGGATGCCACAAGGACCGGTGCTAGGTCCTCTACGTTTTGTCATTTACATAAATGATTTGGATGCGAGCATAAGAGGTACAGTTAATAAGTTTGCAGATGACACCAAAATTGGAGGTGTAGTGGACAGCGAAGAGGGTTACCTCAGGTTACAACAGGATCTGGACCAGATGGGCTAATGGGCTGAGAAGTGGCAGATGGAGTTTAATTC
>NC_057730.1:35207688-35224078 GCF_004010195.1 Chiloscyllium plagiosum
TCCTGTAGACAACGAGGACATAGAAATCAAGGCCAATGGCTCTGCAATCTCCTCCCTTGCTTCCCAGAGAATCCTAGGATAAATGCCATCAGGCCCAGGGGACTTATCTATTTTCACCTTTTCCAGGAGTTCCAGCACCTCTTCTCTACATACCTCAAAGCCATCCATTCTACTTAATTGTGACTCAGTACTCACATTGACAACAATGTCCTGTTCCTGATTGAATACTGACGAAAAGTATTCATTCAGTGTCTCCCCAATCTCTTCCGCCTCCACACGCAACTTCCCACTACTATCCTTGACTGGACCTATTCCTACCCTCGTCATTCTTTTATTCCTGACATACCTATAGAAAGCCTTAGGGTTTTCCCTAATCCTACCAACTAAGGACCTTTCATGTCCCCTCCTTGCTGCTCTTAGCTCTCTCTTCAGGTCCTTATAACCTGGCTACCTTATAACTCTCAATCGCCCCAATTGAACCTTCACGCCTCATCTTTACATAGGCCGCCCTCTTCCATTTAACAAGGGATTCCAATTCCTTGGTTTGGTTTAAAGTGGTGATGGCAGAGAGAATTGAAGCAGCAAAGGCAGAGGCCAGGAATCTATGATAAGATAACCTCAAGGTTTAATGATGGCATTCTTGAGATGATGTCAGAGTTGATGTAAGAAAGGCAAGGTGTCTTGTTCCCAGTGACTAGTTGGAATAAGCCATTCAGTAAAATCAAGTGGATCTTGCTGGAAGTGGCAGAGTACCCAGGCAGAAACAGTGTCATGCAGATGACTGCTTGCAATGCTATAAAAGGTTCAAGACATTAATTCGAGGAAGGAGAAGGTAATACAACAAACAGATGACAGTTCACCAACTATGGCAGCAACATCAACTGAGCAATCTTAAGGCATGTGTTTTTTCTGAAATGTGGGAGAAAGGTTACCTGGATAATTACTGCTTGCCAGCTTGGTTCAAATCACTAATACTCCCGAGGAGCTGGCTGCACAGATAAATGCAATTTAAATAAGCTGCTGAGATTGGTGAGGGATGTCAGCATTTGTCTTATCTCTCTTTTTAACTTTCAGGAGGAGAGTGTAGAAACCCTGGGAGAGGTATTGCTCACCATTTAGCATTTGCAAGGATTGCTCGACATGAAGTGGAAGCTGTTGTGCCCTAGTTGATGGCCCTCTCTAGTGATCTGGAATATTTTTAAAGGACTGAAGCAACCCATCGATGAGAATGAAGGTACAATTTCTCATGGGGCACCAGCATCATCATTGACTGCCTTGACTCCTCTAACTTAGGGAACATCTATGCAATAGGGCATTGTGAGGATTCACATTGACTCTGACACAATCTTCTCTGAATATATCTCTACCACCTTTGTAAAGGGGATGGCATGCACTTTATGTAATGCCCAAAGGAAGCACCATGAGTACCTGAGAGTGAAATTCATTGCATTGAGTGGTTCGTTTAAGTGATTTCTGTTCGTGATTGATATGAATTGAATTGAATTTATTGTCATGAATACTGAGGTACAGTGAAAAGCTTTGTCTTGCGAGCAATACGGGCAGATCACATAGTTATGTAGCATAGATAAGTAAATAATAGGTAAACAGCGGCAAAAACAAAAACACAGGTACAGGCGAATGTTAAGAGTTGGTGAGTCCATTCAAAATTCTAACAACAGTAGAATAGAAACTATTTTGAAATAGGTTGGGTGTGTGTGCTCGGGCTTCTGCACCTTCTCCCCAATGGTAGAGGTTGTAGAAAAACATTGCCAGGGTGGGATGGATCTTTGAGAAGGCTGGCAGCCTTTCCTTGACCGTGGGCCTGATTGATGGATTCTGTAGATGGGAGGATGGCCATTGTGATTTTCCGGCCCAAGTTCACCACTCTCTGTAACTGTCACCGATCTTGAATGGTATGGTTGCCATGCCAGGTAGTGATACATCAAGACAGAATACTCTTAATGCCACACGTATTAAAGTTGGCAAGGGTATTCGCTGTCATTGTTCATTGGGGATGTTCAGCCATGATCCAAGATGTGTGACCTTCAATTCTTTAATAGAAAAACCAAAAAAGATGGAAGTTACATTAAAGGGAAGGGAATGGTTCAAAATGAGAACAGGTGACTTTTTTTAATTCACGTATGAGATGTGGACATCTCTGGTTGGCTAGCATTTTTATTGTCTGTCCCTGGTTTCCCTTGAGAAAGTGGTGGTGAACTGTCTCCTTGAACCTTCGCAATCCACATGCTTTAGGTTGATCCACAATGCCCTTAGGAAGGCAATTCCAGGATTTTGACTCAGCAACAGTGAAGGAAAGGTGATATATTTCCAAATCAGCATGGTGAGTGGCTTGGAGGAGAACTTGCAGATGGTAGTGTTCCCATGTATCTGCTAACATTCTTCTTTTAAGTAGAAGTGATCGTGGGTTTGGAATATGCTGTCTAAGGTGAATTTCTGCATTGCATCTTGCAGATAGTACATACTACTACTGAAGGTGGTGAAGAGAGTGGATGCTTGAGGATGTAGTGCCAATCAAGTGGGCTGCTTTGTCCTGGATGGTAACAAGCTTCTTGAGTGTTGTTGGACTTATACCCCTCCAGGCAAGTGGGGTGTATTCCCTCACACTCTTGACTTGAGTCGAGTAGATGGTGCTGAAAATGTGTTGCTGGAAAAGCGCAGCAGGTCAGGCTTATGCCCGAAACGTCGATTCTCCTGTTCCCTGGATGCTGCCTGACCTGCTGCGCTTTTCCAGCAACACATTTTCAGCTCTGATCTCCAGCATCTGCAGACCTCGCTTTCTCCTCGAGTTGATGGTGGACAGCTTTGGGGAGTCAGACGATGAGTTACTTGCCACAGTTCCTAGCTTCTGAACTGGGCCTGTAGCCTCTGTGCTTATGCGACGAGTCTGGTTGAGTTTCTGTTCAATGGTAACTCCAAAGATGTTGACAGTGGGGGATTCAGTGATGGTACACTATTGAATGTCAAGGACTGGTGATTAGATCATCTTTTCTTGGAGATGGTCATTGCCTGGCATTTGTGTGGCGTGAATGTTACTTGCCATTTTTCAACCCAAGCTTGGATATTGTCTAGATTTTGTTCCATTTGAACATGAACTGCTTGAGGAGTTGCGAATGGTGCTGAACTTTGTGCAATCATCAATGAACATCCCCACTTCTGACCTTCTGATGGAGGGAAAGTCATTGTTGAAGCAGCTGAAGATGATTGGGCTAAGACACCACCCAATGGAATTTCTGCAGGGATACCCTGGAGCTGAGGTGACTGACCTCCAACAACCACAACCCTTCTCTTATGTGCTAGGTATGACTCTAACCAGCGGGCGTTTGCTCCCAATGCTCATTGATTCCAGTTTGTCAGGGCTCCTTAATACCACACTCAGTCAAATATAGCCTTGATGTCAAGGACGTCACTCTCTCCTCACCTCTGGAATTCAGCTCTTTTATCCAAGTTTGAACCAAGACTGTAATGGGGTCAGGAGTTGAAGTGCCCTGGCAGAACCCAAACTACGCATCTCTGACCAGGTGCTGTTTGATAGCACTGTTGATGGCACCTTCCATTGCTTTACTGACTATTGACAATCAACTGATGGGATGGCAATTGGCCAGGTTGGATTTACCCTGCATTTTGTGAACAGGACATACCTGGGCAAGTTTCCACATTGTCGTGAGCTACCAGTATTATAACCATTGGAATAGCTTGGCCGGGGAGCAGCATGTTCTGGAGCACAAATGCTCAGTAATATTGTTGGAATGTTATCAGGGCCAATAGCCTTTGTAGTATTCAGTGTCTTTAACTATTTCTTGATATCACGCAGAGTGATTTGAATTGGCTAAAGCCTGATATTTTTGATGCTGGGGACCACTGAAGGAAGCCATCCACTGAAGCATTCGCAATAATCTTCAGCCTTATCTTTTGCACTTGTGTGTTGGACTCTTTCATCATTGGGGATGGGGCGATTTATGGAGCCACCTCTTCCAATGAGTTGCTTAATTGTCCACCACCATCCAAGACTGAATGTAGCAGGACTGCAGAGCTTGATCTGATGCATTGGTTTTGGGATCACTTAGCTCTGTCAATCACTTACTGCTTATCCTGTTTGGTAGCTTCACCAGGTTGACAGGTCATTTTCAGTTTTGCTCTCTGCACTGTCCGTTGAACCAGGGTTGATCCTCTGGTTTGATGGGAATGGTTGAGTAGGTTACATGCTGGGCCATGAGGTTTCAGATTGTGCTGGATTACAATTTTGCTGCGATGATAGCCCAGAGCGCATCTGGATGCCCAGTCTTGGGATGCTTGATCTGTTTGAAGTCTGTCCCATTTAGTACGGTGATAATACCACACAGCATGATGGAGCATATTCTAAATGTGAAGGCAGGACTTCATTTCCACAAAGACTGTGTGGTGGTCACACTTACCAATACTGTCATGGACAGATGCATCTGCAGCTGTCAGATTGATAAAGGTGAGCTCCAGTGTGTTTTCCCTCCTGTTGGTTCCCTCCACCTGCTGCAGAGCCAGTCCAGCAGGTGTGTCCTTTAGGCCCGACCAGCTCAATCAATAGTGCTGCTGCTGAGCCACTCTTGGTGGTGGACGTTGAAATTCCCCACTTGTGCCACGCTCAGCGCTTCCTCTAAGTGTTGATCAATATGGATTACTGATCATTCTGCTGAGGGAGGATGGTACATGGTTCTCAGCAAGAGGTTTCCTTGCCCATCTCTAACCTGAAGCCATGAGAAATCATGGAGTCTGAAGTCAATGTTGAGGACTCTCAGTGCAACTCTATCCCAACAGTACACCACTATGCTGCCATCTCTGCTGGGTCTGTTCTACCGATGTGACAAGGCATATCCAGGGATGGTGATGGTGGTGTCTGGGACATTGAGTGATTCTGTGATGTATGAATCCATGAGTATGACTATGTCAGGCTGTTGTTTGACTAGTTTGGGAGACAACTCTCCCAATTTTGACACTAGCCCCCAGATATTAGTGAGGAAAATTTCAGGATTGATTGGGCTGTTTTTGTCATTGTCATTTTCGGTGCCTAGGTTAATGCTGGGTGGTCTATCCAATTCATTTGTTTGCTGTGGAAATGGCTTGCTAGATATTTTTGGAGGGCAGTTAAGGGTCAAGCATATTGCTGTGGGTCTAGAGTCACATGAAGGCCAGACCAGGTAGGGATGGCAGATTTCCTTCCCTGAAGGACATAGGTGAGCCAAATGAATTTTCTGACAATTGACAATAGTATCATGATCTTCAGTAGATTTTTAATGCCAGATTTTTCTTACTCAATTCCATTTACACCATCTGCTATGGTGGGATTCAAACCTGGGTCTTCAGAACTTTAACTGTGTTAATAGTCTAGTGATAATACCACTAAACCATTGCTAAAGGGGTTCTATGATTCTACGAAGACCACAGAATAAGCCTGCATTGGCACACTTATTGGAAATCACTTTTATTGTAAAGCCCAGTTTTCACAAATAGGACATCATTGACTTGCATAAGTCCTACTACTTGAGACCTCACTTAAGATTTTTGGAAGTGTTGAAATAATTTTTCCACAAATCCAGATGACAAGTTTCAGTACAACAGTTGATACTTTATTGAACAGCCGGCAAGAGATTCCCAGTGACACCAAAGGAGTCGTGTAGCCAACT
This sequence comes from Chiloscyllium plagiosum, assembly GCF_004010195.1. NCBI lineage: Eukaryota > Metazoa > Chordata > Chondrichthyes > Orectolobiformes > Hemiscylliidae > Chiloscyllium > Chiloscyllium plagiosum. The sequence goes on from NC_057730.1 coordinate 35,213,364, forward strand.
TGTGGTGGCTCTTCTCAACGAGTCTCTGCTCTATGCACGAAGGCAGTAAATTTTAAAAGAATAATAGAGGTCGACAGGTCACATGGTTGATTGGCGTTACATTGTTTCAGGTAGGTAATTACAATTTTTACAATGCCCAGTGATTGGCCGATTTCCTGTGATAACTAGCGAACGGTTTACAGGGACTGGTTATTGTATTCCTCATAATCATATGTTGATGGATAGAGATTTAGCAGAAGGACTTTGCTTTGTTCTCATTGTTGGATTCACACGCCCATGTTAGTAGGTAGGGGAAGCATGATAATGGGAGTTAATAAGGTTATGGACAAGACTATCAGTTTTGTCTAGGAAGGTACAAACACCTTTGCCTGAGGCTGCAAGTGAAATCCATATGTGTGGCTCCAGAGGATTCTGTTCTCTGGGAGTCAGTGTGCCCACCACACTATACCCCCCCAACCCCCCAAACTGTGGTGTCCCATCTCATTCTATACGAGGACAGGCATACAATCATTACTGCAGTGAGTCCTTTTAGTGGTTGAATGTTTAACCCTTGAGTTCTCAATATGTCATGAAAAAGTAAAAATTGAATTTGTTCTTTTGTGGCTTTCTAACCTACTCAGAACAAGCCAGACAAGAATAAATACCAGACCACATTTAGATACCTGTCCTCTGAGATCTTTCTCAATTAGGTCATAAATCAATGTTACTATCTGCATAGATAGGAGCAGTCTCGTGTACTGCTAACTCTCTGACATGTTTATGCAGCCTCTTCTTTGGTATGAGTATGGCCTTCATTACTTCAGGCTCTCTATTCCCTACCTTGCCCTAATGCCCAGTGTTCTGCATCTGTTCCTGTGGGTGTTGAACCTCATTGCTACTCATCACTCTGTAAAAAGTACTTTAATCCCATATCAAACTCTGTCTTGTTTGTAGTGAGCTATACTCTCAATGTTTACTCTTTCCCCTTCCCATAATCACTGGAGAGTCAAAACTACTTCAGTTGACTAAGCGCACACTTGTTCTGCTAATTCTGCTTGCTCAGTGGTAGCTGTATGCCAATGAATGAATGCTCTCCCAGCTGTGCATCTTTTTATCTGTTCCTCTCATTGAATAGCATTGCCTTGATGTGCTCCCTGCTTACACTGCCATCTTTTTCTTTTGGAGATGCAGGCTAGCTTTACGTGCTGCTACACACTTACGACATTGATTCCCTGCTGACAAACAGCATTGTTAATATGGGCTGGACACAGTTAGCGTGCTGATTGCATTTCAACTAGAAGGGTTAACCACATTTCACAGTCCCCATGTTCAACTGGGGACCAGTCAGTTTAGCCTTCTTCAAAAGTCACTTAGATTAGATTTACAATATATTGAATATACAATAAATATTTACAATGAAATTCTTCACAAATTGTAAACAGTTAAAATATGAACAGTTTATTTCAAGTTTCTATATGTAATAAAAAGTAAAAATAAATTGTATGTTACAAAATACTAGACAAATTATACATATTTTTTATAATAAGAGTCCAAAAATGTCATAAATATTTTCTCTCACTGAAAATGACAAGGCACAGGTGATTACAAAACAGAATAAAACATTCAATTAGGATATTGTCCAAAAGGTGCAATAATGTAAACCCATTTTTCTCATGCAGATGCCCTCAAAACAATCTTTCTACACTACCAAAACTTCTTCACCTCCAACATGATATGTTAGGAATATAATGGGTTACCCTTAAATTGCCTGGATGGATTCAGCTCCAGTGACACTCAAAATATTCGATGATAAAGGAGGCTATTGGCTTGATTGGCAGCCTATTACCACAAACATTCCTCCACCGTCAACTCCCCAGGTTCAAGCCTTTACTGTCTAAAAGAAGCACTGCAAAAACCAAACCCAGATTTCTTTGCAGCACTTCCCAAACCATGACCTCCACCAATTAGAGGAAATGGACAGAAGATACTGTGGTGATTGTAATGAGGTCAGCCAAATAGACATCATTGGCTGACAGAGAAGAACAGGAGTGTGCCCGGATGTCCTTGGAGAAGGAGCATGCGGTGTCCACCAACACCCTGGAGTTGTTCAGGGAAAGGTGGGCGCCGCAGGGAGTGGAGTGCATTATTTCCCCCTCCAATTCTATTTTGATTTAGTCCCTACCCTCCCTTCACTGTTTTGATCACACAGCACTGCCCTTTGATGTGAAGGGCAGTGCTTGTCACTGGCCACTCGGGTGTTTTCCTATCTTCCTGGTGGTGGAAATTGAATAAAGAATCGTACACCTTGTGTCTCTCACTGTGTCTCACACCTGCGCACACACAACATGGGTGCTGGGGAAAAAATAAGCACTACCGCAGTTAGGCGGTAGTGTGTGGGTTAAATAAAAAAAAGAACAGGAGTGTGCCTGGGTGTCCTTGGAGAAGGAGCACGCGGCGTCCACCAACACCCTGGAGTTGTTCAGGGAGAGGTGGGCGCCGCAGAGAGTGGAGTGCATTATTTCCCCCTCCAACTCTATTTTGATTTAATCCCTGCCCTCCCCTTCACTGTTTGATCACACAGCATTGCCCTTTTGTGAAGGGCACTGCTTGTCACTGACCACTCGGGTGTTTTCCTATCTTCCTAGTGGTGGAAATTGAATAAAGATTCATGCACCTTGTGTCTCTCACTGTGTCTCACACCTGCACACACACACATCGTGGTAATAAAAAAAAAGAACAGGAGTGTAAAATAAGCACTACCACAGTTAGGCGGTAGTGTGGGGGGTTAAAAAAGAAAAAAAGAAAGAAATAAAAGAGAAAAAAAGGAGTGAGACACATTCTAAAAAAAAAGAACAGGAGTGTAAAATAAGCACTACCGCAGTTAGGCGGTAGTGTGGGGGTAAGAAAAAAAATGAAAAAACAAAGATAAAAAAGTAAACAAGAGTGTCAGACATAAAAAAATGAACAGGAGTGTATGCCATTATTAAAAAAAAGAACAGGAGTGTACATGGGTGCTGGGGATAAATAAGCACTACTGCTGTCAGGTGGTAGTGTGGGGGAAGACAAAAAAAAAGCAGGAGTGTCAGACATCCTGTTCACTCTGAACTGGCTCGGAGGGATTTAGATCAGTGTTAAGGACTTTCCACATGTAAATAAATGGAGACTTGGTGAAGGGATACCAGCCTCTTTGGAGTTATTACAAATGCATTGGTCCATTATCTCTAATAATATTAAAGTAAACTAATGCAAATGCTGGAAATTTGAAACAAGTATAGAAAAGGCTAAAGAAACTCAGCAGGTCTGGGATCATCTGTAGAGAGTGAAACAGAGTTTAATGTTTTTCAGAACTCATTACTTCCAAGATCCCCTGTCCTCTTGGGACATACATGGCTACTTCATTGTTGTGAGATAAAAATCCTAGATTGCTTTATAACATCATTGTGGAGATACTTCCACCATACAGACTCCAGAGTTCAAAATGACAACCAACAATCACCTCAAGGGAAGTTAAGAATGGACAATAACTTCCAGACCTGCCAGGGATACACAAGAATGAATCAAAGACACACAAAGTGCACCAATTTCCAAATGGCACCAGATTCATAACTAAGAAAGATAGTAAATTCTTTATATCAACCATATTTAAACTTGAATGACAGGCATTTTTTATCTTTATCTCCAGCACATTTCTAAATCCTGCACATCTATCCTTCAGTAGTCATTTTGGTTATCACTGAAGTGTTAAGTACCCATCCAGCATGGCATCGCAGTTTAATGTTTTACATTCCCCTATGCAGGGAGCCAGCTAGTGTCCATGTTCAATGTGGCTTACATGAGAACAGGCATTGTATGTTACTGCTAAATGATATTTCCTACTGGTGTGTACCCGTACCAAGCTCATGAAGTTCCAGATCAGATGCCACTTTTTCCAAGTAATATACTTACTTTGTCAAAGATGTGACAGATTAGAATTTATGAACTATGCTGTAGAATTATTTCAAAGGCTGCATATAGTGACCACAATATTTCTATTCAGCATGGAGATTATTGATATTTTTAATTGATTTGTGCAGAGATGTTATTACATACTGCTGGGGCAGATGGGACTTGAACCCAGGTTTTCTGGCTCTGAGGGACAATACCACTGCACCACAAGGAACCTCGAATGAAGTTTTAAAAATAAAATTGGGAAGTGTTGTCACGCACAACCGAATAACTTTCCCACCACCAAATCACTATGACAGCATGGAGATTATTAGGTAATTCCCCAAACAATTACACCTGAAAACCACACCTCTGAAATTAACTGGGAATTAATTTATATATTTTGGTGGTGTCACTATATTGCATTGATTGCATTTTACTGGAGAACCTTGAGAGTATATTCTCTGTTGATTGTAGCTTTTTTACTTAAATAAGGCTACTTATTTAACATCACACGTCCTGACCAAATTGGAAATGATTGGCTGATACAGTGGGTGTGAGAACCTACTTGGCTTTTGGAAATAGGTTGAGACTATATGCAAGCAGTTTCATCTGGGATAGGAAAAGGCAAACTTCTTGCAAACAATCCTGACTGGTAACAGGTAACTGGATTTGGTAACTGTACAACATGGCTCAAACTTTCAGATGCTGGATAAATCATCTGTGCACATTTAATGTCCTGTCTTTACTTAAAAAGTTGTTTCTGGAACCAACAAGGTAATCAATGATTAAGAATAATCATAATTATAGATTGGTGGTAGGCAAATAATAACTTGTTTATTGAGGTCTAAAGGAGCAAGATTTTAATTATAGCTAAATAGTGCATCACAACTATGGTCATTTGGTAGGTGTTCAGCACAAGGAGGGATGTGCAAGGATTGGTGCAACAGCCTGTGAAATTCCAGCTGCAACACTTTTGTCAAAGACCTTAAATATTTACCTATATTAGATTCCATGGTAAAATAGCTAATACAAGGTGGGAATCTGCAACTTTTATTGCTCCCTAAGTTTCCTTCTTTTCCACTAGTGCTCAGCTGTCTTGGTGGGGTTGTGCTGTAGAGTTGCTTCCTTTCAAGATGAAGTGATGCAATATTATGTTAAAAATTCAGTGCTGGAGAATCAGCTCATTTCCATTTCAAGGGGCAGTTTCCAGAATATGGGCAGCAATGGAAAACAAACTCATTAAATCAATAAAACAAAAGCAAAATATTGTATTTCTTGTAAACCTAAAGAGAGAAATGACAGAAAACCCTCAGCAGGCCAAGTAAAATCATTTGGAGAGAGAACCAGAGTTAACATTTCAGGTTCAAAGGCTTTTGTGAAATTTGATTTAAATTCACAGACCTCAAATATTGGGTTTGGGAAGTGGAAAGTTCATGAATACAACAGGAATTCCTGTCAGGGGTGAGTTGCCACTGGAATTGGCAACTTGCTCCATGAAGGTGAGGAGGCAATTAAGGTCCTGATGATAGACCATTTTACTGCTATCCTCTTAGGGTTGACCAGCAAACTGTGTCAGGAGCAACCTTCTTGGCAGGAGAAGGGGCTTGCAATGCTCACAGGGGTGCCATAGTAGTTGTGTCGATTCTGAATCCCTCACCAAACTGCCATCTTTTTCTTAAGGAGATATTTTTGAGCAATTCCTTTCTGAGGTGCTCCCTAAGTTTCCTTCTTTTCCAGTAGTGCTCAGCTGTCTTGGTGGGGTTGCTGTTTACACTTTGCTGCAAACTCTATTATAACCTCTCATGATCCTGATTTAGATGGCCATATGTAGAAGTCACCAGTTAGAAAGTTATCTATGTAAAGTTGCTCCAGCAGGCTGGTTTGGGGGCAAACCATGGTCTGGACTCTCATATTTTAATAACATTAGGTTCCAAGTCTCTTGTCAAAATTTAGCCTATTACCAAGCTTCTTTTCACACCAGATGTTTTATCTGATTATTTCCTGAATTTTCTCTTTATAAAATCAATCATCAGTCTTAAATTTTGTTTTATAAAAGTAGAATTAACCTTTCCTTAATAATCAACTCACTCCACACACCATGATTTCTGCAGTTCTAAAAAGCTAAACACTACAAACACTCAGCTCCCATTCACCTTCACACATTCAGAATGATTGTCAGACCCCTGAAACACAATGTGCTGCCTTTAGAAGTTGAAGTCCAGATGGCTTAGTGGCCGTGATGTCGAAGCAACAATCACATCGGAATCATCTGATTCCACTTCCACTGATGTCTGAGGCAGGTTTCGTCTGGATCTTGCTGGAAATGAAGAAAGCCAAGTTATGATGCTGGACGCTAAACACTTTATTTAAACAATGTAGGAATATAGAAAAGATCAGATGTGCTGGTGTTAAGGTTATTTTGACAATGTGGACCTCTGGAATAAATTGATGGCTGGTGATATGGATTGTGTGTTTCAATAAGGCCAACTCTTATTTTACTAAATTACAATGGGTACACACCTAACATGAACCTCCGCCCAGTCTACTCCGGCCAACTCTGCCCTCATTCTTTTGTAATTACCCTTATTTAAGCTTAGTAAAGTGGTTTCTGAGCCAAGTTTCTAATTCTCAAACTGTATGCTAAATTCTGCCATATTATGGTTACTGTTTCCTAGGGATCTTTTGCTCTGACATTATTGATTATATTAGCATCATTAGACATCAGCAGATCCAAAAAACCTGATCTCTGGTTGGATTTATAACATGTTGTTCTAGGAAACTGTTTTGAATGCTCTCTATAAATCCTTCCTTACCACTGACAACTTGATTTCTCCAATCTACACAATTAAAGGTACCCATGATTAATGTAATGCCTTTTTTTACACGTCCTCATTATCTCCTGACTTATTCCTTGTCTGACCATATAACCACTATTAGAGGGTCTACAGACTACTCCTCAGATGTCTTCTCCCCTTTGGTTATTTCTTATCTCCATGTATAAGGATTCTACACAGAGTCACACAGTGCAGAAACAGACCCTTCGGTCCAACTCATTTGTGCTGACCAGACATCCCAATCTGACCTAGTCCCATTTGCCAGCATTTGGCCCATATTTCTGTAAACCTTCCTATTCATGTACCCATCCAGATGCTTTTTAAATGTTCTAATTGTACCCACCTCCACCATCTCCATACATGCACCACCCTCTGTGTGAAAAAGTTATTTTTCATTTTTAAATCTTTCCCCTCTCACCTGAAACCTATGCCCTCCAGTTTTGGACTTCCCCACCCTAGAAAAAAGATCTTGGCTATTCACCCTATCCATGCCCTCATGATTTTATAAACTTCTATAAGGTCAATCCTCAGTTTGACACTCCAGGGAAAAAAGCCCCAGCCTATTCAGCTATCTTCCTATAACTCAAACCCTCTGGTCCTAGCAAGATCTTTGTAAATCTTTTCTGCACCCACTCATTTTAATAACATCTTTCCTGTAAAAGGACGACCAGAATTGTTACAGTACTCCAAAAGTGGCCTCACCAATGTCCTGTACAGCTGCAACAGATCTTGAGATCGAAGATCATCTCATGCTATGCTATGCTGTCTCATACTGACATGCTACTCCCACCACACTGTTGGTCATTTAAAAATGTCGCAAACCCCTGAATATTTAGTTCTCAGCTTTGATCACCTTGTAACATGTCTCTGTAATGGCTATAAGATCACACCCACTAACCTCTATTGTGTCACTAACTCCTATTTTATTTCACATACCTCGAGCACTTAACAGTCATCAGCTTTGCCTTTTACGATTTCTTTCCTATACTGTACATGTGTGACCTCTTGTTCTCAATCCTTTTTTGAAGTTGTAATACCATCAAGAGGTTGTTGAATTAGAGTTGGGAATGGGCTGAGGTGAGCCAAATATTTTGACATCTATATTTTAAAAGAAGGCCTGTTGAAACATAACATACTCTGGGACTCTGAGAATGGGTGAAATCTTTGAATTGGAGTACTCAATGTTTCCAACCATCAAACCCAGATAGTTTCAATGTCTGTGCTGCAAAATCCATGGCCATGATCCTGGCCAGTGAGCAGTTCTATGTGGTATATCTGTTGTTGGTAACAAAAATTTCTGAGATCCTGATTTCTCATAAATGCCTTTAACATGCCTGCACTAGCCTGAGAAGCTATGTTTAGCAATTCTTTGACCGTTTGACTTGCTATCTGTGCAAGTTTTGATGGTGACATTTAGAAATCTCTTTACCAAGCATCTTGCTTCATTTACCAAGTACCTGTCTTCTTTACTAACGAACACAGCGACTGTGAAACCAAAGATTAATAAAGAGTCAGTACCTTTGAGAAAGAATGAGAGACTAATATTCAGGAATAAAAGGAGAAATAAATTGTTTAAGAAGGAAGTGACAAGTACTTACACAATGATAATCTAGTTGGTGAGATTTTGTACTTCTTTAAAGGTTCTGCTTCTTCTTCATCTTCATCACTATGCTTATTGTCTTTGAGGTATTCTGCAATGAGAATACATAGAATTTAGTGTACCAGACGATAAAAGGTTAGATATTAATGCACACCATGACTCTCCTTCCATTCCTCTTCATCTCACTCAACCAATGTATCCTTCTACTCCTGTCACATACTTCTGTTTGTCATGTATTTATCTAGCTTCTTCATAAATCCAAATTATGTACTTCAATTATTCATTGTTGAAGTGAGTTCCACATTCTTCCCACTCTCTGAATAAAGAAGTTCCTTCTGTATTCATTTTTGGACTTACAAGAGTTAGACAGTCATTACAGTACAGAAGGAAGCCACCTGGTTCATCAAGTTTATGACAGAACTATTTAAAACAATCCAGTTAGTCCTATTTCCTGCTTCAGTCCCATCATCCTGCATGTTAATTTCCCTTAAATGCCCACCCAATTTCCTGTTAAAATCATTGATTGTTTCTGGTTTCACTACCTGCTTGTAGGCAGAGAATCCAAGTCATTGCCAGTCACGATGTAGAAAAGGTTGTCCTCAATAACAATCTCCTTAATCTCTCACCCAAAACCTTAACTCTGTCTGTAATCCTTGTCTAAGGAGGCAGTCTTTCTTTATCTGGCTTGTCTAAACCCATGATAATATTGTTCATCTCTATCAAATGACCCCAGAATCTTTGCTCGTAGTTGAACCTAACCTTGAAGCTTCTCCAACCTAACCTTGAAGCTGAAAATCCTTTTCCCTTGGAATATTTCAGTAAATCACCTCAGCAACCCTGTCAAGGAACCTCATATCCTTCCTAAAATGTGGTGACCCTTCCATCTTCCCTCCACCTTTTCCTAATTTCCTGTTTTTCTTAAATGTCTTATAACCTTCAAGATTCAGGTCCTAATCCAACTCATCCTGAATGGACCTGTCAAAATGTTAATTCTGATCTTTCTCCCTGCACCTTCTCTGTGGCTGTAACACTGTATTCAGCACTCTGTTCTGCTACCCTGATGCACTTTGTATAGTACGATCTGTCTGTAGAACATGCAAAGCAACACTTTTCATGATATCTCAGTGCACGTAACAACAATAAATCAAACTCAAACTCAACCATGTCTCTGTAATGGCTACCATTCTTATTCATTTCTAGTTGTGCTCCCAGTTCATCTATTTTGTTTTGAATGATATGCACACTCAGATACCTTTAGTTTTTATCCTTTTAATATCTTTGTAAACTCTAGTCTTCTCTATTGGTTGACTCTTACCTTCATACTCTCTATTCCTTCCCACCTTGATATGTCCAGTAACAAATTTCTCTTTGGCCTTGACTCTACACTTTTATTTACCACATTATCACAAATTTGATCCATGATCTCCTCTATTTATCTTTAAATTTTCTCAACTTCCCTCATGGTTGGCAAGAACGTCTGATGAGGTGTCCTGAAACCTGGCAACACAGCCACCTGGATTCAAGCTGTTTGATGTAGAGAACAATGTCTATCCCCCTAATTGTATTGTTCCGTGCTACCATTACATTTATTTTTAAACTCCACTCTTGAATGACCTCCTCTACCACTGAGTCATGGCCAGTTAGATCATCCACCCTGCAGTCCTTATTCTGATCCAGACAGACTGAGAGAAACAATAGACAATAGACAATAGGTGCAGGAGTAGGCCATTCTGCCCTTCGAGCCTGCACCACCATTCAATATGATCATGGCTGATCATCCTTAATCAGTATCCTGTTCCTGCCTTATCTCTATACCCTTGATTCCACAATCCTTGAGAGCTCTATCCAACTCTTTCTTAAATGAATCCAGAGACTGGGCCTCCACTGCCCTCTGGGGCAGAGCATTCCACACAGCCACCACTCTCTGGGTGAAGAAGTTTCTCCTCATCTCTGTCCTAAATGGTCTACCCCGTGTTTTTAAGGTGTGTTCTCTGGTTCGGCACTCACCTATCAGCGGAAACATGTTTCCTGCCTCCAGCTTGTCCAATCCTTTAATAATCTTATATGTCTCAATCAAATCCCCTCTCAGTCTTCGAAACTCAAGGGTATACAAGCCTAGTCGCTTCAGTCTTTCAATGTAAGGTAATCCCGCCATTCCAGGAATTGACCTCGTGAACCTACGCTGCACTCCCTCAATAGCCAGAATGTCTTTCCTCAAATTTGGAGACCAGAACTGCACACAGTACTCCAGGTGTGGTCTCACCAGGGCCCTGTACAGCTGCAGAAGCACCTCTTTGCTTCTATACTCAATTCCTCTTGTTATGAAGGCCAGCATGCTATTAGCCTTCTTCACCACCTGCTGTACCTGCATGCTT
>NC_057730.1:35224093-35235601 GCF_004010195.1 Chiloscyllium plagiosum
GGTTAATGTTGTACCACTTTTTAAGAAAAGTGGGAGAGAGAAAGCAGGAAATTGTGGACCAGTTAGTCTGACCTCAGTGGTGGTAAAGATGCTGGAGTCTATTATAAAGGATGAAATTACGGCACATCTGGATAGTAGTAACAGGATAGGTCAGAGTCAGCATGGATTTATGAAGGGGAAATCATGCTTGACTAATCTTCTGGAATTTTTTGAGGATATAACTGTGAAGATGGATGAGGGAGATCCAGTAGATGTAGTGTACCTGGACTTTATCAAAAGCTTTCTGAAATTCCAGGTACACTACATCTACTGGATCTCTCTTGTCCATTTTTAGAGTTACATCCTCAAAAAATTCCAAAAGATTAGTCACGCATGATTTCTCCTTCATAAATCCATGCTGACTCTGACCTACCCTGTTACTACTATCCGGATGTGTCGTAATTTCATCCTTTATAATAGACTCCAGCATCTTTCCCACCACTGAGGTCAGACTAACTGGTCTATAATTTCCTGCTTTCTCTCTCCCACCTTTCTTAAAAAGGGGTACAACATTAGCCACCCTCCAATCCGCAGGAACTGATCCCGAATCTATCGAACTCTGGAAAATAATCACCAACGCATCCATGGTTTCTCGAGCCACCTCCTTCAGTACCCTGGGATGTAGACCATCAGGCCCCGGGGACTTATCAACCTTCAGACCGAACAGTCTCTTCAATACCAATTCCTGGCAAATATAAATTCCCTTAAGTTCAGGTCCTTCAGCCACTGTTACCTCAAACCTGTTGGACAATTGCAAAGGCTGAGGGACCTGCAGTTCTGCCCTCTGAGTCCCCTTACCACATTCTCCTTTCTCTGAACATTGACCAATTCAGATGACCTAATCCTAAAAGGTGTGACTGCCTCCTGGTACAAATGTTCTAATTAGTTTCCTGCTCTGTGATACATCACAGTTTGTAGCTCAGCTTCCAGCTCATAAACTCTGAGCTGAAGCAGCTCACACTTCAAATGCTTGCTGCAGACATGTTTGCTTTGGACCAAACTGGCATGCAGGAACTCACACATACTGCACTGTGGACACACTTGACCTGCCAGCCTTCATTTGTTCTAATTAACTACTTATTTATTTTATCCAATTTTATATTTAGTTATGTATTTATATATTGGATTAACCTTACCACCTGTTGCTGCATATACTACATTGAAGCTTAGGAATAGAATAAACCTTACCAGATACTCACCAAATAACCAATTTCTTTTTCTGCAATAGACTAAGAATCAATTTCAGAGGCTTTGAAAGTTTAGCAAAAGCAAAAGAATACTTCTTTCCATTCCTTCCTGTGAATCCCTTAATCACTTAACTCCTGTACTCTATTGTAAGTCACACTTTATTTCTACTTTTGCTGATACTTTGATAGCAACCTCTTCCTTGGTAAGCACCGATTCATTAAATATTCTGATCTTGCCCTGTGCCTCTAAGCATATCTCATCCTTTGTCCCTAACAGGCCTCTATTTGTCTCCTGAAAGACTTTGAACAGCTACAGGCTAAATTAAAAAGCATAACCTCCAAGATAATAATCTCTGGATTACTACTTCTTGGACAAGTTAAAGGCATAAAAGGTTGGCAGAGGTGAATGGCTTTCAGTTCATGCACCAGTATTGGGGTAGCAGCTGTTCCAGTGAGATGGTCTTCTCTGGTATTGTGCTGGGACCAGTTTCTGTGTGAAAGTAAATAGTATCAAAAAGGGAAATAATTCTAAAAAAACAAAATTAATGCTTCTTTACTTGAATTCAGTATTCAGAACAAAATAAACAAACTAAATTGCACAAATATAGATTAATGGATTTAATCTTACAGCCATTGTGGTTGAAAGGAGATCAAAGTTGGGAACCAAATATTCAGCAGCATGTGACTTGGAAGGAAGGAATGTAAGGAATGTGGTGCCATTATTTAAGAAAGGTTGTAAGAAAAAGCCAGGGAACCACAGACCAGTCAGTCTTACAAAAATAGTGTGTATGCGGATTCTGAGCAACAGGATTTACATGCATTTGGAAAGGCCAGGACTGATTATGGAGAGTCAACATGGTTTTGTGCATGGGAAACTGTGTCTGCCTAACTTGATTGCATTTTCTTTTGAAGAGGTTTTGGGGTGGCACAGTTCTTAGCATTGGTGCCTCAAAGTGCCAGAGACACTGACTCAACTCCATCTTCTGGTGACTGTCCCTGTGAAGTGTGCACATTTTCCCCTTGCCTTTGTGAGTTTCCTCTGGGTACTCGGTTTTTCTTGCACAGTCCAAAGATGTGCAGGTTAGGTGGATTGGCCATGCTGAAGTGCCCATATTGTCCAGGGTATGCCGGTTAGGTGGGTTAGCCATGGGAAATGCAGGATTACAGGGATGGGGTGGGTCTGGGTGGGATGCTGTTTGAAGGGTCGGTGTGATCTCAATAGGCTTAATGACCTGCTTCCACACTGTTAGGATTTTACAATTCTATCCTGTGATTCTGGGTGACAAAGAAGATTGATGATTGCAGAGCAATAGACGTTGTCTATATGGATTTCAGCAAAGCTTTCAACAAAGCTGAATCCAGAGGAAGCTAACCAATTGGATACAAAATTGGCTTGAAGGTAGGAGGTGGTGGTAGAGTGTCAATTTTCAGACTGGGGTCTGTGACCAGCAATGTGCCAAAAGAATTAGTGCTGGGCCTACTGCTTTTTGTCATTTATATAAATGATTTGGATGTGAATATAGGAGATGTGGCTAGTAAGTTCTCAGACGATGCAAGTGTGCAGATGACGCCAAAGCAGGTGTTATAGTGGACAGGGAAGAAGACTATCTCAGGGTATAATGGGGCCTTGATTAGATTGGTGAATGGGCTGAGAGTGGCAGATGGATTTTAATTTAGGTAAATGTGAGATGTTGCATTTTGAGAAGACAAACCGGGGCAGGGCTTAAACACCTAATGGGAGGGCCCTGGGGAGTGTTAACAAACAAAGAGACCTAGAGATTCAGATTCATTGTTCCTTGAAAGTGGAGTTGCAGGTAGACAGGATATTGAAGGAGGTGTTTGGCACACTTGCCTTCGTTGGTCAAAACATTTGCTATAGGAGTAGGGACATCGTGTTCTGGCTGTACAGGACATTGCTGAGGCCACTTTTAGAATACTGTGTATAATTCTGGTCGCCCTGCTAGAGGAGGTATATTGCTAAACTTGAAAGGGTGCAGAAAAGATGTACCAGGTTGTTGCCGGACTGGATGGTTTGGAGATGCTGACTAGGCTGGGGGTTTTTCCCTGGAGCTTCAGAGTCCGAGGGGTGACCTTATAGAGGTTTATAAAATCAAGAGGGTGAATAACCAAATTCTTTTTCCTGGGCTGGGAGACTTCAGAACTAGAGGGCATATGTTTAAGGTAGCTTGATGGGCTGAATGGCCTATTCTACTAAGTTTTATAGAGTCATTACAGCACATAAATGGATCCTTCGGTCCAACCAGTCCATGCCGAGCGTAATTCCAAACTAAACTAGTCTCACCTGCCTGCTCCTGGTTCATATCCCTCCAAACCTTTCCCATTCATGTAACAATCCAAACTTTTTTAAGCATTGTAATTGTACCCACATCCCCCATGCCCTCAGGAGCTTCATTCCTCACACATACTACTCTGTGTAAAAAATATCCATCATGTCTTTTTAAATCTCTCCCATCTCACCTTAAACCCTAGTTCTGAAATTCCCCCACTCACAGAAAAGACAACTACATCAACTCTATCACTACCTCTTGTTATTTTATAAACATCTATCAGGTCACCTCTCAATCGCCTACACTCCAGTGAAAAAAAGTCCCAGCCTTTCTTTATAATTTGAACCTTCTACACCTGGCAACATCCTGGCAAATCTCTTTTGAACCCTCTCCAGCTTGATAATATCCTTCCTATAACTGGGTGAGCAGAACTGGACACAGTATTCCAGAAAAGGTGTCGCCAATGTTCTGTACAATCTCAACATAACATGCTGGTAGAAACGTTTTGGCTTTCATTTTATGTTCACCTGCAACTCTATTCTCATTTTTTATCCCTGCCAGTTTACTGGTCAAAGAATTCACTTGACATCACACACTTGTAATGTTTTTGATTCGTCAAATTCTCTTTCATTTGACTGTTCAGGGAGCCCTAGCTGTAGTTAATGTATCCTTGGCCTTTCTTGGAATATACCTAGTCTGATTCATTTTTTATGGCCTCTGTTTTAATATTACCCACAAGTTCAAATATCAAGGGGAAATATCAATCTTACAGGCATCTATCATCTTTCTCTTTTTTGAACAAACAGCTTCAGGCTGTTCAACAGTTCTTGATAAATATAACCTCTCTATTTTGGTATCTTCTTCAATCATTTAAGTTATGAATCAAAGTTGTATAATGTGCAAGTTACTCGAACTAGAGTACTGAGACAAGACAAATTGAATCAACTCTATCTAAACAGCAGGTGTGGCAGCTTCTTTGGAGAGAGAAAAATAGACAATGTTTCTGCTTAATGAACTCGTCAAAATGTTTGACATAGACTTGAAACATCAACTATTTTGTTGTTCAGAGATGCTCCACACCTACTCAGTATTTTCAGCATTATTTTGTTTTCATTTCAGTTTTCCAGTATCTGCAGTATTTTACTTTACAACCAATTTTGTTTGGCTAAATTGGTTAATTAAGGAATTTGATCTCCAACCAGAAGAAATTGGTGGCAAGTGAGGGAGTAGTTATTTTGATTTGACTCAAGAAAGTCTAACATAGGTACTAATAGGAATGAAAGGAATGGAAATAAAGAAATTGTAATGGTTAATGAAGTTTAGTTGGCTGAATTTAACTTTGGCATTTTGAGAGTGATGGGTTCAAACTGCATGAAAATCCTGCACACATAACCTGTGCTATCGCTTCAGTTCAGCAATGAGAGATGATTGCACTGTTGGAGATGTAGTCTTTTGCAATGAGAGGTTATTTGTTCTCTTTCTGTTCACTTAGATGCAAAAGATTTGTTGTGTATTTGAACAGGACCAGGGAGTCCTGCTGAAATTGTAGCTAACATTGTGTGAAGACTGTCACTTTCTTAAATTCTTGAGAATTTTGGTAAAATTCCTAGCCTGCGTTAAATCTACATCATCATATAGGACATAACAAATTTACGAAATAAAAGATGAATAGGCTGCTCCGTCCCTCGAGCTTATTCTGACATTCAAACAGATCATGACTGATCTTCAACCTCAACTCCATTTTCCTGCTGTAACCCATTACCCCTTGATGTCCCTTTAGGCTTGAAACGACCTTGCTGTAAAGAATAACGATAGTCAAGTCTTAATTTTAGCTGGTGGAAATAGTGTGACTATTGCAGTTGGCTTTTATTATGAAAACCATAAGTGTAGAATAGGTAAAAGCTGGTGAGGAGCTTTACTATGTCACAAACTCACCTAGCTCTGGTGGAAGAATGGTTGCTTGCCGACAAGTCAGAAGATTTCTATACCTACCAGAATACTTTGACCATGGCTGGACATTGCTGGATTTATTCACTCTAATTGTGGTCTCTTCTGTGTTTCTAGCACATGTAGATTTCTTTTGCTCAGCACTATGAAGGACACAGATAAAACATAAGAAAACTGCAACTTACTTCTAGATTTTCCAGATTTTGAACACAACAGATAATGCTAGAAGGTAGTTTCAGTACTTTGACTATTTGATTCCTGATCTTGAAGGTCAACATGAGTGAGAGAGGAGTTCATATTGCTCCCCGGATAATTATGATTAAGATAGCTCAGTTAATTTGTCTTACTTAATACTTACAAGAAAAAGTCTAAAGTTCAATCATTGCATTCAACAATTTCTTAAGTCATGCCTGTGTTTCCACCTCCATTATCCTGAAATCCATGAAAAATGTTGATCACTCAATGCTAGTTAAAACTTCCAGATACCAATCGAATGTATTCATTTGGTCTATTCTGTCAACTTTTGTATTAAGAAAAAACCTTTTCATGCTTTTTGTTATCTTGTGGACCTCTTTAAGTTCACCACCCAATGGCCCATTTTAAGGCTGGAAGATCTTCATTCTTCCCTGATAATTCAGACTTTGAAACAAAGGTCAGCCTCATGGCTCTTATGTGACCTGTCTCCAGCACATGAATTTTTTTTTGTGCCTCATGCAAACAAATATAGCATAGTTTGACCACTTACTCTTAATTATAATCTATTGTTTGGCAATGAAGTACCTTTTTCACTTTCATCAATACCATTTTTGCTTCCAGTTGACAATCAGTAAGTTTCATTTGCCACTTCTCTGCTTGGTTCTAGTTTATTCAGTAATAGAGTTGCCTCTTCCAATTCAATTGTTCCTCCTACTTAGTAATTGTGCAGATTTGACAATCTCTCTTTTTTATCTTGGTTTTCAAATAATTGATGTGAATTTTGAAAGCTCAGTAATGATTCCTCGAATACCTTACTCAATATTTCCCAAACCTAAACATAACTCCTCTAATGACTATTTTTGTTCTCTAAATTTCAGACAGATTCTTGTTCTTTTCTGCAATTTATCTTGAATATTCACATGTAAAAGCTAAACAAAAAAGAAGCTTTATGTATGGAAATTTGTCAAATGGTTTTTGGAAGTCAAAGGATACAGTATTGTAGGGCTTGCCATGTGCAGGAGTTTAGGATCTTTCCCTTTGAAACCTGCTGTTTACCAAGATATTATTGTAAAAATAATAATCAAGTTCACTCCTAATGGCAAATGCATTTTTTAAACACATAGTTTGACCTACGTATACCTGACATGATCACAATACTGTATTATCCTATTTTATAAGTTTCAAGTAGCTCATTTACCACGAGTGTCAATGCTTTTACAAATGTCCTCCCTCTTAGTTCTCTGTAACAAATATCATTTGTAACTGGAGATTTGTTTGTTTCATGAGTGAACTGTTTTTTTACAAGTCTCATCCTGCCTGCCTTTCTCTTTCAACCATTCTCACTATATTTATTTACATAAATAAACTGTAAAAGAATAACTGTTCTCTATGGCTTCACGTTTCCACAATCAGACCTCTGTATTGGGCAAGAAAGTTCAATAGATTAGAAGTATACATATACCTCTGGGCCAATGTTCAGCTGCACTGCAAGGTTTGGGGCCAGGAACATGACAAAAAAAAAATCAGACAGGTTTCTCCAAGTGCTCACACAAATCTTTTGATCTGGTAAAGAAACATCTTTGCTGTGGGGACTAACAGCTAACAATACATGACAACAGGAGAGAACTGTACATCGAAACTATATTCCTGATAACTTAACAGACCAATTTTCAACAAATCCCAACCCTTACTTCTCTCTGAGGTATTGCATCCGAGCCAGATGAGCCCTGAAGGAGGACTGGATGACAGAAACAGCCTCATTCCTCTCATCTTCTTCTGGGAATTGTTTCTGAATATTGTTTCTGTAAGAAACTTGAGAATTCTGGAATAAATTATAATTCCAATATGAAAACACATATAAAATACAGTGTTCATAATTACAGCATATACAACATATACAGCATAGACAATACTGGCTTTTATGTTCCTTGAACATTTCTTTCTACTGTACTTTAAATATCTGCATACTCTTCTTCCTATTTTCTCATTATCTTATAAAACTTTCCTTTAAATGTACTATTTGCCTCAACTACTACTTATGTTAACAGATTCCATTCTTCCAACACTTTAGTAATAAAATTTGTCCTGAATTTTCTACATTTATGGCCAATAGTTTCGGTCTCCCTTACAAGTGGAAATATTTTTGCAATATCTAATGTTAAGGTTCAGACTTTCACAGAATCATGGAAGTGTTGTGTTGTCAAAGGAGACTGTTTGGCCCATCATCCTGCACTGGTGTTAAACTAGCATCATTACCTAATGCCAATTTTCTGTTTTACCCCCATATTTCTGTAGAATTCTTTTTTCAAATTATCACCCAATGCCCTCTTTAATGCCTCAATTGAACCTGCCTTTACCACACTTCCAGGCAATGCATTCCACATCCTAACTCCTTGCTGAGTGAAAAAGCTTTTCCTCAATTCAACCTTGCTTCTTTTGCAGATCACTTTAAATCTATGTCATCTTATTCTTGTTCCTTTTGTAAAAGAGTTGGGAGGTCATGTTGTGGCTATATAGGACATTGGTTCGGCCACATTTAGAATATTGTGTGCAATTCTGGTCTCCTTCCTATCAGAAGAATGTTGTGAAACTTGAAAGGGTTCAGAAGAGATTTACAACGATGTTGCCAGGGTTGTAAGATTTGAGTGATAGGGAGAGTTTGAATGGGCTGGGCAGTTTTCCCTGGAGTGGCAGAGGCTGAGGGACATGGATATGATAAATAGACATAGACTATTCCCTGGGTCCAGAATGAGAGTGCATAGGTTTAGGGTGAGAGGGGAAAGATATAAAAGGGATCTCGGAAGCAGCTTTTTCACGCAGAGTGTGGTGCATGTATGAAATGAGCTGCCAGAGGAAGTGGTGGAGGCTGGTACAATTACAACATTTAAAAAGCATCTGGACGGGTATATGAATAGGAAGGGTTTAGAGTGATATGGGCCAAGTGCTGGCAAATGAGGCTAGATTAGGTTAGGATAGCTGGTCAGCATGGACGAGTTGGTACCGAAGGGTCTGTTTCTGTTCTGTACATCTCTATGACTCTAAGTGGAAACAATTTCTCCCTATCCGCTCTATCCAGTACATTTGTAATATTGAAAACGTCAAATGAATTTCCTCTTAGCCTTATTCTCACCAAGAAGAATAGTTTCAACTTCTTCAATCTATCCTCATAACTGAAGTTCCTTATTTCTGGAACCATTCTTGTAAACTGCTTCTGCACTCTTTCCAATCCAATCCTATCTATAATGTGGCACCCAAAAGTGTATACAATACTCCAGCTGAGGTCTAACAAGTGCCTTAAAAAGTTCAATATCACCTCCTTGCTCTTGTACTCTACATCCTATTAATAAAGCCAAGGATAATTTAAGCTTTACTTACTACTCTCTCTACCTGTCCTGCCACTTTCAATGATTCATGCAAACACACACCCAAATCCCATTGCTCCTCCACCCCTATTTTATACTGTCTTTCAATGTTTTTTCTGCCAAAATGCATCACATCGCACGTTCCTGCATTGGAACTCATCTGCCACCTGTCTGCTCACTTCACCAACTTGTCTACAAGTTCCACATTATGCTCCTCATGGTTTACAATGCTGCTAAATTTTGTATCATTCAAGTAAGAAACTTATATTTTAGTCCAAAACAGGGTAGAATCTAATATGAAAGCCTAAGCCTCAGAGGCAGAAGGTAATGAGTGCAATCCCATTCAGGACTTGAAGGCAAAATCTAGCTACGCATCAGTTGAAAACTGAGAATGCTAAACTTTCAGACATTAAAATTAGGTCCTGTACATCTGCTCAGGTGGACAAAACTTGCATTACTTTATTCCAAGACTATCTTCTCCTGATCATTACCATCAATAACAAGTTGATATGGTCATTCATTCACTTGCTGTGTATGGGACACTGTTGTGCACAAATTGGCAGCTGCGGGCACTGGTCACAATGTGCTTTGGATCATCCTGAATTGCGATTACAACTTATTTTTCTTTGGAATTTGTAAACAAAGTCAACATTAATTCCTTTAGAGTTTATACTTATGAATAGCTCTGGAACAATGATAATGTTCTCCTCAGATAACTAGGGATAGTTAACACAGTAAGATTTCCAAATTCTTGAGAGATGTTGGTAACTATCTTCTTCTGCTGAGGGGAGGCAAAGGACATTTTCTTTATACCTACAGAATATGTGCTCTCAAGCTTCTTCCGTGCAAAATGTCCTCGTGCTGACGCTTGAATCATAGTAATTGCCTAGGTACAATCAGAAGGGCAAAACATTTATTCCAGAAAGGTTTGATTCCAGACTTCCTTTTAAACAGGACTATACAGAATTTCCAGCATGAATGCTTTTAATAGATAATCTGCTTCCTTCATCTTGGACATTGTTTTGATGCTGTAGAAAAGAACACTTCCATTTTTGGTGAACGACTGTTGGTTTAGAGCACTTGCACCGTGCATAAAGCTTAGGTCAGCTGCAGAATAAAGCTTCCTGTTCTGTCCAAGAAATAAAGCTGTGATTTCATTTTTGTTCTTTAATGTGAATGTTTAAACATATTGATACAACAAGTTCTATCTTTGGTTTTAAAACACTCGAATTTTACAAAGGAACAGAAGAAAGCCTTTCAGCCCTTAGATATTGTTCTGCTGTAATTCATATAGGTAAAGGCTGATCCATAGCTTAACTCCATTATTCTTCCTTTGTTCTGTAACCCTTGTTTAATTAGATTGGCACTTCCGTGCATTGTTTTTGGGAAGATAAAGGTACTTTTAATTGGAAGTATAAGTCAAGATTTAAAAGGTGAAGTTCTAAATTGGAGAAAGGCAAATTTTGACGGTATTAGGCAAAAACTTTCAAAAGCTGATTGGGGGCAGATGTTCACTGGAAAATGGGAAGCCTTCAGAATTGACAGAACGATAATCCAGAGAAAGTATATTCCTGTCAGGGTGAAAGGAAAGGTTGGTAGGTAAAGGGAATGCTGGACGACGAAAGAAATTGAGGGTTTGGTTAAGGAAAAGAAGGAAGCATATGTAAGGTATAGACAGGATAGATCGAGTGAATCCTTAGAAGAGTATAAAGGCAGTAGGAGTATACTTAAGAGGGAAATCAGAAGCGCAAAAAGGGGACATTAGATAGCTTTGGCAAATAGAATTAAGGAGAATCCAAAGGATTTTTACAAATACATTAAGGACAAAAGGGTAACTAGGGAGAGAATAGGGCCCCTCAAAGATCAGCAAGGCGGCCTTTATGTGGAGCCACTGAAAATGGGGGCAGATACTGAACGAGTATTTTGCATCAGTATTTACTGTAGAAAAGGATATGGGACATATAGACTGTAGGGAAATAGGTGGTGACACCTTGCAAAATGTCCATATTACACAGGAGGAAGTGCTGGATGTCTTGGAATGCATAAAGGTGGATAAATCCCCAGGACCTGATCAGGTGTACCTTAGAACTCTGTGGGAAGCGAGAAACGTGATTGCTGGGCTGCTTGCTGAGATATTTGTATCATCGATAGTCACAGGTGAGATGCCAGAAAATGGAGGTTGGCTAACGTGGTGCCACTGTTGAAGAAGGGTGGTAAGGACAAGCCAGGGAACTATAGACCAGTGAGCCTGACGTTGGTGTTGGGTAAGTTGTTGAAAGGAATCCTGAGGGACAGGATGTACATGTATTTGGAAAGGCAAGGACTGATTAGGGATCGTCAACATGGCTTTGTGCATGGGAAATCATGTCTCACGAACTTGATTGAGTTTTTTGAGGAAGTAACAAAGAGGATTGATGAGGGCAGAGGAGTAGATGTGATCTATATGGATTTCAGTAAAGGTTTCGACAAGGTTCCCCATGGGAGACTGAT
>NC_057730.1:35236302-35246765 GCF_004010195.1 Chiloscyllium plagiosum
GGAGGCTGGTACAATTGCAACATTTAAGAGGCATTTGGATGGGTATATGAATAGGAAGGGTTTGGAGGGATATGGGGCGGGTGCTGGCAGGTGGGACTAGATTGGTTTGGGATATCTGGTCGGCATGGACAGGTTGGACTGAAGGGTATGTTTCCATGCTGTATGACTCAATGACTCTATAACTGCTCTTTGAAGATGCAAAAGAAGTTCAACTAGCCTTGAGGGGCAAACAAGCTCACCTTTCTCACTGTAAAGTAGATCTGATGTCAGCTGTTTGACTGGTTTTATCCTTGGACTATACAAACATTTCTTTCATTTTAAAAAAAAATCATGTGAATTCATCCATGTTACCTGGGAATACTGCCTCTCTAGACCAAGTATATATTGTTTTCTTTACCTGAAAAGAATTGTTTACAAAACTAAATATCCATTTTAGATTTCTTGGATTCTGTAAAACTAACACCATCAGTGATTAAGAGTACAAGTATTCCAGATTGAAGCAGTTAATAAAGGTTGAAGGACAGTGTCTTGAGACCTCTTCTCCATGGAGGGAACATTTGGATTCCATTTTGTGTCTCTGTGTTAGATGCTCAGTTGGGAATAGGATCAGGCTTATCTTCCATGGCTCAGTGGGGCTACCCACTGGGGCTCCATCATGAAACCTGATGAGACACTGACATTGAGTTCAGAATAATGTGAGGGATCTGGTAATATCTGTTATCTGTTAGTTTCATTGTGTCAGAATACAACAGGTAAAAAGGCAGCAGATCAAAGGAAACCGTAAGGTTTAGACAATCTTGAAGTTTCACAGTCTTAACATTTACTTAATTCCTAATTTAATGACATGAAAATATTATTTTGTACTTTACATGGGGTCAAACATACCTCATCTAGGTCTGAATCTTCTTTCTATTTAGGAAAAAAGGGCAAAAAGAAGAAATTATTGAAACATATAATTATATGAAATTGATGAAACCTCAGAAGCTGCAACTTCCCAAAAATACTTCCTTTTTATTAAATGACAGACAGTTCCCCTTTCACAAAAATCAATTAGGATGTCAACTAGAACCGCGCCCCCCCCTTGTATTGATAACTATCACTGAAACAGGAATACTCAAAAGTAGTCAAGACTAACTTTTCCCACAATGTTCTCCAGCATTACAAATAAAACCAGCTATTAATATTGATAGAGAACATCCAGAGAAGCCCTGTTATAATTGAAGTGCTTTATTATCAATCAAAATTAGCAATCTCACCTCTCCAGTCTAAATATTATGGGTTCAATCTCTTCTTCAGATATTTGAAAACACAGAATCTCAGTTCATATGGAAATGCTGAGAGAATGCTACATTGTTGGAGGTTACATTGTAGAGGTAGTATTCTATAATGAAGCCAATTGTGCTTGCTCTGGTAGTTCAGGGGAACTTTAAAAGACATTTCTGAAGAATAGCAGAGATTGTACTCATTCATATCCTAATTCAGACCCCTGTACCTGTTCCACCATTCTTTTCACTCAGGGGTAATCTGTGCCTCCACATTCCATTTCTCATTGTTGTTTATAAGACCTGCTATGCCTAAAATAGTTTACACACTCATTTTCGACTGAATGGCAAGTTCGGTTCTAAGTCACTGATTATATATGAAATGATTTGAAATGTTTCAAGCTTTCCTTTCACTCCACAAAGAAACATTCATTAGTACAATTTTTTTGGGAACATTTCCAAACTGTTTGCAAACATTTTGGAATTATATTCCCAAACATTTTTGTTTTTTGTACATCATTCTCCATCAAGAATCACACGAACAAGAGTAGGCCAATCAGCCCTTGAGCCTGTTCTGCCATCCAAATTGAATATGATTGATCTTGCCTTAATTTTATTTACATGCTTTGTTCTACATAATACTCTTACCCAAATATCTTAGCGATTTCAATTGAGCAACAACTAAAGTCTGAAAACATTTTCTTTCAATCATCATGTTTGGCATCCATCATTCTCCTCCTTAGGGATGTATTAGGATGTTAAGTTGTGACTGTGAAGTTGCATACTAATCAATTACCTTTTAATAGGTGGATGCAGCTTCATGTTGAGCTCACAATGCAACATTGAAATGAACCATGTGATCTACAGCTTCTTAGCACAATAATATGCCCTGAATTTTAACCAAAGTATGTTCCAATAACAACATTGTACTGCCCGGTATCTTAATTTACATCAAACCTGTCGTCCCATAACAGCTGTGCTCATTGACCTATTTTGGCTCCCTATTAGCGAGAGATTTAAATCCTTATCCCCATTTTCAAAACTCTAATGACCTTACCCTACTCCACTGCTTCCCTCATCCCCAATCTGAGTATCTGCAATCCTCCAATTCTTGATTCTTGAGCATTGCTGAATTTATTGCTTCTCTATTAGCAGCCACTTATTTAGCTACCAAAGCCCTATACTCTAGAACTCCCTCACTAAATCTCTTCGCTGCCCTACCTCTTCCTTTAAGTCATTCTTAACATCTACTTCCTGGACTATGCTTTTGATTATTTTTCCAAATATCTCCTTATGTAGTGCTGTGTCAAATCTTGTCAACAGTTCTGTGAAATGAATGTTTACTACATCAATAGCACTACTTAAATATAGGTTGTGGTTTTGATTGGATCGAATTAAAACCCTCACTTTAACTACACCCTCACCACAATCCTATTTCTGATCATTCCATACCTGACTTTGATATCTGCGCCAGTGCTTCTGGATTGTTTTTGCAGCTTGTTCGCTGTCATATTTCTGTTTCTGCTCATTATAACCAACAGAAGTGGTCTGCGTGGACCGGTGATTCCTGGCCAAACCTAGAATGGATTGATTGTTTGTGCTGTCTATCTGTAGGAGAGTAACATTGTTAATGGCCACAGATTATGAGAGCCATTTTTGCAATATCAGTGACGTAGAAAGTTCAGTGTCATGTTTGATGGTGCACACATCTGTGTTTATGTTTTTTGCAAGACAACTCCTCCACAGGAAAAAAACCTGACATTAGATATCTAAAAGCTTTAGAAGATGGTATATCATTTTTATGAAGGCAGACTGCTGTGCAAACCATTACACATCCAGCCTAGTCATTTTCTTTATTCAATGATTGGAAGTAGGCATCGCCAGGTGGGCCAGCATTTATTGGCTATCCCTGGTCACTTTTCCGAAGGTGGTTGTGTCTCTTGAACTTCTTTAGTCCATTTGGTGTATGTAGACCCACAATGCCATTAGATAGGGAGTTCCAGGATTTTGACCCAGTGACCCACTGAAAAAACAGTGATGTCCTTTGAAGTCAGGATGGTGAGTAGCCTAGTGGTGGAAATGTCAGGTGGTGGTATTCCCATATAGCTGTTACTTTTGTCCTTCTAGATGGTAGTGGTCGTAGGTTTGGAAGAGTTGAGAGTGTGATGCTGGAAAAGCACAACAGGTCAGGCAGCATCCGAGGAGCAGGATAATCGACATTTTGGGCATAAGCCCTTCATCAGGAATGAGGCTTGTGAGTAAAGGCGGGGTAGAGAGATAAATGGGAGGGGGTTGAGGTTGGAGGAGAAGGTGGCTGAGAGTGTGAGGTAAATGGAGGTGGGGGTAATGGTGACAGGTTGGAGAGGAGGGTGGAGTGGATAGGTAGGAAGGAAGATGGACAAGTCATGAGGACAGTGCCGAATTAGAAGGTTGGTTCTGGGATAAGGTGGGGGAAGGAGAAATGAGCAAATTGGTGAAATCCACATTAATCCCATGTGATTGGAGGGTCCCAAGGCGGAAGATGAGGTGTTCTTCCTCTAGGCATCGGTTGGTTAGGGTTTGTCGATTGAGGAGGCTCAGCACCTGCGTGTCTTTGGCAGAGTGGGAGGGGGAGTTGAAGTGTTCATCCACGGGGTGGTGGGGTTGTTTTGTGCATGTGTCCCAGAGACGTTCTCTGAAACATTCTGCAAGTAGGCGTCCTGACTCCCCAATGTAGAGGAGAACGCAACGGGAGCAACGGATACAGTAAATGACGTGTGTAAAAGTGCAGGTAAATCTACGATGGATGTGGAGACAGAGGTGAGAGGGGAGGTGTGGGCGCAGGTTTTGCAATTCTTGCAGTGGCAGGGGATGGTGCTGGGAGGGAAGGATGAGTTGGTGGGCAGGCGTGGACCTGATAAAAGAGTCACGGAGGGAATGGTCTTTACAGAACGCAGATAGGGGTGTGGAGGGAAATATATTTCTGATGGTGGAGTCTGTTTGTAGGTGGCAGAAACGGTGGAGGATGATACGATGTATCCAGAGGTTGGGTTGGGGGGGTGGGGGGGTGGAAGGTGAGGACCAGGTTTGGAAGATGCTGTCTAAGGAGCCTTGATAATATTCTGCAGCTCATTTGGGGTAGATGGTACACACTGCTGCTGAGTATTGGTGATGGTGGTGAGAGTGAATGTTTGCTATTGTGGTGCCAATCAAGCAGAGTGCATTTTCTAGACAGGTTCAAGCTTTTCGAGTGTTGGTAGAGCTGCACTCATCTAGGCAAGTGGGAAGTATTCCATCTCACTCTGACTTGAGCCTTGTAGGTAGTTAACAGGTTTTGAGGTAAATTATTCACTACAGGATTCCTAGCCATGGACTTGCTCTTGTAGTAACTTTGCTTCTATCGCTAGTCCAGTTCAGTTTCTGGCCAATGGTAACCTCAGATGCTGAAAGCATAGATTGATGATGGTGATGCCAAGGGGCAATGGTTCGATTCCCTTCTGTTAGAGATGGTCGTTGGTGGCACGCATCCCCACTTCTGACCTTATGGTGGAGGGAAATTTGTTGATGAAGCAGCTGAAGGTGGTTGGGCCTCGGACACTACTCTGAGGAGCTCCATTCTTTTCTTAGTCTCTTTCTCTGTCACTCTCCCTCTGTCTCTCTCTCTCTCCCGTTTTTGTGCATCAGAATTAATGATGCTGAGATTTATGATAACACATGCTGTGAGTTGAGTTACTCCGTGGACATCTTCTACACTTCCATAATTCCAAGCTTATAACACTGATTATACTTCATTGAGCATTGAAAATACTTTGATAATTTTGTCCACTTCAGTCTATCAAATATGCATACCAGCAGAGGGAGGCCTCTAGGAAGAGTAAGAAAGGATCCATGTATCATAGATTTAATTCTAAATTTTAATTATAAATTCAGTTATAATTCTGAATGTTTCTGACTGAATATTTAATTATTTCTGTTTTACCAAATTACATTATTCAAAAATTCTTCATTGGCTGCAAAGCACTTTGGAACAACCTGTGGTCATAAAAAAAGTGATTCTTTTTCTGACTACTATCACGCTCCCACCATCACTGACGGAGTTGCTAATCTCATTCCGATTTACCTCATCAATGTCACTGCAGTGCAGTTTCACTCTCCGATGCTCTTCCAGGTCTGCTTCCAGTTGTGTTATTTTTTCTGTCAGGGAGCGGATTTCCCTCCTGCAGCACATGACAGATCAAATTTTCACCCCTTTCACAGTCAAAGATTAAAATCTAACATTCATTGAGTGATGGAAATCTCAGACCTACTGTATCTCTGGATTACCATTAAGCTAATTCCTTTTACTTGTCAACAGTGGCCCTCGGATGAAGATTATTTCATAATCTTTTTATAAAACTGCAACATCCAGATGTTAGGGGACTTGCTGTTTGGTTTTGTTCCATCATATTTATGAAGTGAGCTGGCTTTGGTCACTGTGTCAGCTGAATTTCTCTAACCATGCTTGCATAGATCATTTTGGTTTAGCACTTCATTAGGAAATAGAAATTGGACGATGATCTAAAAGCACGGTTTAAGTGCACTCAAAACAGGATTAAGCATCTAGGTGAATAAGCGAGATTGTTAGGAACATATGATGGTGGAAACAGTTGGTATTGACTCTTTCAATGGTTTCTTTCAGAAAATAATGTTTTGGAATATAGAATAAATAATTTCAAAATAACAATATATGAATGTGTCACATGATTGAGATAAACCAGTCACTTTGGATCAATGGTTCTCAAAGCTCTCCACTACTGGAGTTTTCCTCACCACATATCTTGGCCTGTTGTAGACTAATTCACAGAGATTGGCTGCTGTCATTAATGCACAACCAGAAGCAGTAGGGAGATGAGAAGAATATTTTTACACATTGAGTTATGATGATCTGCAATACCTAAAGAGCTGGTGAAAGTAGATTTATTAATAACTTTCAAAGGAATTTCTAAACAACTCATGTTATGGAGAAAGAACAGGGAACTGAGGCAAACTGGAATCAAATCTGGTGTGATAAGCCAAACAGCCTCCTTTTATGCTTTATGATTCTACAGATTCCATTATTTTGTATCATGAGACTGTTAAGATAGTAGGATGGATTTTACATTGAACAACTTCTATGTTCCGAAGAGGGGCTTCTGGTTGAATAAACTTAATTATTAGGAATTCATTAATTGGAGACATTGGTGTGGTGATAATGTCACAAAACTAATAATCCAAAACCCCAGTCTAATGTTCTGGAGATATGCAATCAAATCTCACTAGGTGAACATGTGATCACTGCTGATTATTGTAAAGACCTATCAGATTCGCTACCATCTTTTAGGGAAGAAAATTCATCTTCGTTACCTGGTCTACATCTAAGTCCAGATCTACACCAATGTGGGTGACTCTTAATGTTCCTCTGGACTGTTGGGATGAGCGACAAATGTTGCCCTAGCCAGCAGGATTCACATACCCCACAAATGAATTTTTAAAAAATCATAAAGTAGAAGGATCCACTTGTAGTGTTTGAAAGAGTGCACTAACCTGTATTCTTCTGGGGGCTTGTCAGCTTGAGTTTTTCTAAGTTTGTGCAGCTCCTTTTTCATCACTGTCTTTTCCTGAATTACTTGATTTATTTCAGTACTACAGAGCAAACACAGAACTGAGAGTCAGAATGTATAAATGCTTTCCAACATACCCCTATTCATCTTCTTTTGGATAAATTCACCACTTGTATTATATTTAGAGAAAGCTTCCATTTCTAAAGCATGTATCATGGCTTCAGGTTGTCTCAAATTGGCTTGCAGCCAATGAGTTACTTTTTGGAGTGGAGTAATACTATAGGAAACATAGCAGACAATTTGTCCGCAGTAACTCACATTAATATCATTCTGACCAGATGTTTCCTTTAGGTATTGGTTGATGGAAAAATATTACCCAGTATTAACTATATCAGTTATGTTTAATTCTGTGCAGGCGACAAGCTTGAGAAAGGTTTTCATAAGCAGACATAAATAAATACTCAGAAACCATGCAGTTGAATTAGGAGCTGTATATTCATATGGTTTTACTCTTTAAGTGAATGTTAGATTGAGTAAAGATTAGATTTATTTCTATCATTCGTTGACTTCCTCGGCTATTTCAGTTAGGACATGTGGAGAATTCCCGTTCTCTTATCTCTGAATAGAACCATGGAATCTTTTACATCTGATGCACCAGATAGGGTGAATGGAATCTTGATTTAATGCCTCATCTGAAAAAAATGGGGTCTTTGATAGTACAACATTCATAAGTAATATTGGGATTGTCACAACCCAAATATTGTTCTCAGGTCTGTGGTGTGGACTCCAGGTTCCCTTTTTCCACAATACTCACTTCCTGGCGGCCAGCTCTTTCTGCAGATGACTGCGATCCTCCTTCAGCTTTTTTACTAGTTCACGGAGATGGCTATACTCCTGTTGTTGTTTGACCTGCTGCTGCTCTTGTTGCTGCACTTGATCCAGAGCAAATCCAGCCTGCATGTGCTTCTGTTCAATACCCCTGCTATTCGTCCTGGATTGTGAGCTGGCTCGCTCCTGATCATCAGCTTTCTGGGAAATTCAAGAAAGTAGCAGTATGACTGGCAGATAGCACTTTCTACCAGTAACACACTGATCCTTTAAACCCACTTAATGTCCCTGAAGCCTTAGCCAAGCTACTCTCACCTTCTCCAACTCCAGAAGCCTTCTCACCAGCCTCTGTTTGCTCCACTCACTATAACCTAAAAGAGAACAGGTACAAAGAGAGAGAAATAGTTTCTGATGTGTGACATCTATAACAAACATTTACAGGACTAAAGAGCAGACAAACATAGGAATTAGTAGCTGGAGTAGACAATTCAGCCCTTCCAGTCCACTCCATCATTTAACATGATCATGATTGATCTTATCCTGGTCCCAGCTCCACAAAGGAATGTCAAAAAACATATGAATGCATTCAATATTGAATATTGCAAATTTCAATTTGATACAGTACAATGTATAATAGTTACAGCTGTACTGAGCTCTGGTACTGAGTCAAAAAGGTTTAAATTATGAAGATGATTAGTCATCCATCAAAATCTATTTTTTAAAGAGTCCTAGATTGTTCAGTCTTTCCTGATTATTATAGGTTGTTCCTTCTGGTATCATCTCTGTAACACTTGGGACTATTTTCTTCAGAAAAGAGAGGACTGAGACATGACATCACTGGGGCTCTTTCAAATTTGATATAGGGGAGAAGGTTCCATGTGGAGAGAAGACTGAATAAGGGCTTTTAATATTAAGACTAATTTATCTATTCAGAAATTTTGGAGGTTCTTTACTGAAAGAGTGGTTAGAATATGATACTCTATGACGCATAGTCTGGTTGATGCAAATTGTATGGATGGAATTAAGGGTATCTACATATTTACATAAGGAAGGAAGAAATAGGGAAATGTACTTTGGTTGAAATAATGTAGAATAGGTGGGGGCTCCTGTAGAGCATAAGCATTGATATTGATGAGTTGTACTCAATGGTCTGTTTCTGTGCTGTAAGTTCTACGAAAGGTTTCTATTTTCTCCTGTGGGATATCTAGAACAAAGGGACCTAACTACAAAATTAGAACTAGGCCATTCAAGTATGATGTCTAGAAACATCACTTCACACAAAGGGTAACTGAAAATTTGGAAGAAATGTTAACACTAGAGGTTAACAATAAAATAAAAATTGCCGGGTTCTTGTTAAGCAAGGGCACTTTGGGTTATGGAACCAAAGTAAGTAGACAGAGTTATAATCTGACTGAATGGGAAAGCAGACTTGAAAGCCTATTCCTGTTTAACAAGAACAAAATCTGCACAACAGTGTGCAGCATGGCTGAGTCAACATGGACAGCACAAGTGAAGGAAGGAAGCTCGCTGTAACTGAACTTGGTGAAAGTGAGGACTGCAGATGCTGGAGATTAGAGTCAAGAGTGTGGTGTTGGAAAAGCACAGTAGGTCAGGCAGCATCTGAGGAGCAGGAGAATCAATGTTTTGGGCAAAAGCCCTTCAACAGGGCTGTACTGAAGTAATTGAACTTGACAAGTTTAGAGAACATCATTCACACCATCTGAAGCAATGAACCAGAGGGTTAAACAGGAATTGAGAGCTCATTTAGTGGAGGGTGGGTGTTGCAATAAAATGTTGCACAATGCCTACCTTGGGCTGTGCTGGTTGCAAAAGAGCTGTGGAATGCTTTATCCAGGTCACCCTTCAAGGCTTTATTCTCCTCTTGGAGGTGTTTAAGGCTTTTGGATAATCTGAGGATGGTTGAGTTGAGCACTTTCTGTTGTTTCTGTGATTCTCTGCTGTCTGGTATTGACCTACAAATTAACAAGAAACAAACAATCAAAGTGTCACAATGTGCAATTATGTTTCCTACTTGTTTCCACCTTCCTCCTTCCTTGGGAATAGTAGCCTATTCTATGACTGCCAGACAAAGATGGATATAAATGATTTCAGAGTTTTATTTGAGCATTGAGTTCATTAAGTAAACTTCACCAATGTTCCTTCTTCAATAAGCATCATATAAAATATGTTGCAGTGGTCACTTGTATATGTGTGCTGTGCATAAAACAGTTCTTCTGTTTGCCTCCATAAAAACAGTTTCTGCCCTTTGAAGCTTAATTCAAACATCATGAAACACTTTGAGATATCCAAAAAGACAAAATAAGGCTTAGGGTGTAGGTTTGCTCGCTGAGCTGTAGGTTTGATATCCAGACATTTCATTACCTGGCTAGGTAACATCATCAGTGGTGACCTCCAAGTGAAGCGAAGCTGTTGTCTCCTGCTTTCTATTTATATGTTTGTCCTGAATGGGGTTCCTGGTGATGTCATTTCCTGTTCATTTTCTGAAGGGTTGATAGATGGTATCTAGATCTGTGTGTTTGTTTATGGCGTTGTGGTTGGAGTGCCAGGCCTATAGGAATTCTCTGGCATGTCTTTGCTTAGCCTGTCCCAGGATAGATGTGTTGTCCCAGTCGAAATGGTGGTTTTTTAAATCCGTGTGTAATGCTACGAGGGAGAGAGGGTCTGTCTTTTTGTGGCTAGCTGGTGTTCGTGTATCCTGGTGGTTAACTTTTTTCCTGTTTGTCCTATGTAGTGTTTGTGGCAGTCCTTGCATGGAACTTTGTAGATGACGTTGGTTTTGTCCATGGGATGTACT
>NC_057730.1:35247106-35352534 GCF_004010195.1 Chiloscyllium plagiosum
TAGCTTCATGATGTTTTCGTTGGTAATGTGATTAATGGTGGTTGGAGTGTGTGTGATGGTCTCTTCTAAAAGCGTGGTAAGTGTTTCCTTTGCCAGGTCGATGTTGATGGAGGTGAACAGTGCTGTTATGTCGAATGAGATAATTGTTTCGTCTTCCTCTATTTCGGTGTTTTTGATGATTTTTAAGAATTCCTGGGTGGAGTGGATGGAATGCTGTGACTCTTCTACTAGGTATTTCAGACTTGCGTGTAGTTCTTTGGCCAGT
The DNA here is from genome assembly GCF_004010195.1 of Chiloscyllium plagiosum. Lineage (NCBI taxonomy): Eukaryota > Metazoa > Chordata > Chondrichthyes > Orectolobiformes > Hemiscylliidae > Chiloscyllium > Chiloscyllium plagiosum. The sequence continues at coordinate 35,247,372 of NC_057730.1, forward strand.
CTGTAAGTTGGTGTTCCAGATAGTGAGACTATGGGTCTGAGGAGGGCTCCTGGTTTATGGATTTTTGGTAGTCCGTAAAATTGTGGGGTATTGGTCCCGTTTGGTTTCATTTTTTGTAACATCACCACAAACCCTAGGAACCCCATCCAGGACAAACATATAAATAGAAAGCAGGAGACAACAGCTTCACTTAACTTGGAGGTGGCCACTGATGATGTTACCTAGCCAGGTAATGAAATGTCTGGATATCAAACCTACAGCTCAGCGAGCAAACCTACACCCTAAACCTCAACCTGAGCTACAAACCTTCACAAACCTTGCAAAATAAGGTGCTAAATAAAGGTTGTTGAGAAAGCTGTACTGCTATTTTTTCGAAAAAACCTATTTCAGAAATATTTTACATTTGGTTGCTCTTCCTAAATCCTCTTGGGATTTGAGCACCAGAGTCATTCAACTGTAGACTGCCCAGCCTGGGCTCAGTCTGGAATGGGTTCCTTGATGATGTTCCCCCATTGTTAACTGGGGATATAGATCCAAAAATGGCTCCAAGGTGATGAGATGTGTTAGCTTCACACAGATTGATCGTTCGCTTCACCCTTTAATCCGTCTTGATTCCCCCAGTGATCAAATCAAATATTTTGGTTTATGCTTACTTCTTGTCTGCAAGCTCATTATCAGTCAACAGAAGTCGGAGTCTCTGAATCTAAAATAAAAGAAAAATGTGTGTGAAAAATAAGTATTGAAGTATAAAAGTCTTCTTGCATGATTAGGAGTCCTTCAAGTAAAGCCCTTCAATGCTGTGTGTAAATATTGTGTCTGATGTGAACATGAAAGAGCTGCAACCTCTAAAAAGTGCTTTTTACCTGATTTCAGCTGGACTGTAATTGTGGTTCTAGAATTATTGTCAAAGCTTTAGGATTGTGTCAGAGAACGATCAGCCTGGGCTTTTGCTTTTGATATTTATCAAGTGTCTTACACTGAGTAGTGTGTGTGTGTACCTGTGCGTCTATGGTTATGTCTATGGGTTTGTATGTCTTTACCTATGCATGCATAGATTAGTTTGTGTGAGGATGTTTGTAAAAAAAGTGTGCGCACATTGTGTACACATGCATGACCATACAAGCATGTATGTATATCTATTTTTGTGTTCATATATATTTTGTATGAATTGTATATATTGTATGCATACATATGCACATGGTGGACATATGGAGTCAATACCAACTTATCTAAAAAAAATCATGTTTCCATACTCAGGCTCGAGTTGCTTGTTCACCCCCAGCTTTTTGCTTACAAACACAGTACCTTCCAAGCAGCACAGCAACTGAAAGGTGCCAAGCTGGCTACAGACAACTCAGCTCCTTTAAGTTGTTTCTTGCATGTGCCCATGAATAAATATTGAAGTCCCACCTGCTCCACAGGTGTGCAATAATATCTCAGAACAGGTTAATTAGATTATATTTTAAAATGTAGGTGCCAAATTTTTAAAGAAATCACCTGAGCATTCTGAAAGAAATTAGACAGAACATTTTTCAGTGAAATAAAGAATGATTACTCTGATTGCTATCACAGGGAGCTGATCTGAAAGATTGTATACAGAGCCCAGGAAGAAACCAAGGAAATCAAAGATTGGTCTCTTTTCTAGTTATCTTTCTGATATGATTAGATTGTCTTGTTTTCTTGGAACAATGGGGATTAGAGGATGACCTGCTAGGGGGGTTTAAAACGGCTCTCCCACATAGAGAAATCTCCAGTGACTCAGGGGATCCTGAATGAGACGATACATGTAGAGAAAATTAAATGTAACCAACTTTGGTTGGAGAGCTGGATGAACATTTGTATGCAAAAAGAGACTATTTAGTCAAAACCATCTATTCCTGAGTTTATGTTCCACACAAGCCTCCTTGCTACTTATTTTGATCTAAACTTTATTAGTGTATCCTTCTGTTTCTTTCTCCCTTGTGTATTTATCCAACTTTCCCTTAAATGCACCAGTGCCTTTCAGCACATCCTCACACTATCCCTTAGCGATTGTGTCTAAAAACAGGCCAGATTATACATGCATGTTGACAGCACAAACCTGATATCACCACTATCCATCTTGACTGCTCCACTGTTTCTGATTTGTCACACCATCTGATATTCAAGTATTGGATAAACTAAAACAGACTCCACCTTGGGAAGATCAGTCATTGACTGGGGTATTTGCTGCAAACTCTTCCCTGGCCACCATTCCGTTGATCTCTTTGATAACTGCCTGAGATTGTGGGACACTATTGGATGAATTGTTGGTTTGACTTCGAAATGACCATTTAACAGTTCTAGCACCAAAACTGCTAATCCCCCTACCTCGATAAAAGTACCCAACTCTGATTGTGTCTCAGCTCATTTGCGGCTGAAACCTTCATCCATACTTTTGTTTTCTCTGCACTTTATTATTCCAATTGGCCTCCCATCTTCTATATCACTTAAATATGCACTCATCCAGAACTCTGTTGTTCATCTCTTAATTTGCACTCTCCTACAGGTCCATCACTTCCTACTGTTGGCACGACCAGTGAAGCCTCAATTTTGAAATTCTCATCCTCTCTTTGGCCTTCCCACTCTTTAACTTTGTAACCTATTCTAGTCTTAAATCTTTAAGATCCCTGCACTCTTTCACAGGCTGATTTTAATTTTTAAACCTATTTATCTGTGCTTCGCATACTTTGTCCTAAATTCTGGAATTTCCTCATTAAATCTCTCCATTTTACTTCTTCTTTGAGATTCTCCTTTTAAAAAAAAAACTGCTTTGACCAAGGTTTTGCTCATCGCATTGATATTTCCTTCCATGGGTCAGTGTCAAATTGTGATTGATAATTCTCATTAACACCCTGGGATATTTTGTTACATTAAAGGCACTGTATTAAAGGCAAGTTGTTTTAGTAGTAATTATACCAAATAAAGTCTATGTCTTCACATCACTCACCAGGTTAAGGAGTTGCTTCTGATATTTTGAAATTGTATTTATTGGTAACTATCTTATAGTTATCTCCCTAAAAGTGGGAACATTTCTTCTATATCCACCCGAATAAATCTCTTTCATGAGTTTATGACCTCTGTAAGGCCTCCCTCAACCTTCTCTTTTCTTGTATCTGTTCAATGTTTCCTGATTAGTTGTAATACTTCAATTTTGGTCTACAGTGCCTGTATGTCTATCTTTCTTGTAATCTGGAGACCTGTACTGTGATGAGCATTACAAGATTGTTCTAACTGCACACAAGTTTTATATGACTTTCATGCTGTTCAGTTTTATTCCTTGAGAAATAGCCATTTGTTAAAGGATCCTGCTCTGAAAAAAATGTTGTTTCTATCTGTTCATTAAAACAAAAACCAAGTGAACAAGTTGAATATCACAAAGTACAACCGCAAAGAACCATATGGGTAAATGGGCAATTCATAAGATGTTTGGTGTGTTATTAATTGTGCCCACTTTTGTGAGCCCACCTCTTCATAATAAGTCTCTGTGGCAATCTTCATCTCTTCAATGTTAGTGGTCTTCAAGTCAGATTGGAGTTTGCTGAAAATTAGAACGACAAGTTGATGAATTAAATTTGGAGTGAACATTGACAATGTCAGGCAATGAGTTAGAGATGAATGGTACTTAAGTTCTCACAAGTTATATATAATTAGTAATTAAAACACATTAAGGATGGCAGTTCAGATGCTGTGTTAAGGCTACAGCATATGGAAGTTCCTGGATACTATTGTGATCCAGGGCAAACACATCTACATAAGTGTTTGAACAGCTTCAGCTCAGAGTTTATAAACTAAAGGTTGAACCACAGACCTTGTGATGCATTAGGCAGTGGACTGTTATCTGGATTCTTTGTGCCAGGAGGCAGTTACATCACTTTGAATCAGAAGGCTCGATTCTATCAGTCATCAAGGACAGGTGGGTGTAACTGAGTGCGGTTGTTAAAGGGATTCAAAGGGTAGCAGTGCAGGATTGTCAGCCTCTGCAAATGTTTGATAGGTTTGATGTTTTCTCAGCCTGTTTCGATGAGAGTAGGGGTTGCAGGTTGGATGTGCAAACTGACCATGGCACTATGCTTTAGGAAGACAATCAGGTTAGGGGAGCATTAACGAATATAGAGGAAGTAGTTGATAATATCCTGAAGAGGATTGACACTGTTTTTTGCGGCAAAGAGCAAGAGTTCAGACAACTGAACTGCCTACCTGAGATGGGACATCTGCTTTGGTTTGGAAAGGAATTTGCAGTAGGAGGGGAGGATCCATAGTCTATGTTAGCACCTACATAGAACTGGAAAGAGATTCTGCATAGGAAGTATGAGGAGATAGGCACGAAGTTGAAAACCTCTGAATTATTATCTGAACTGTGTGCAAATTGGTATTGGGTACATAAAATTAGAGCCATTAATATATACAGCTCAAAGATTCGTGTGGGAGAAGAGGGTTCCAGTTTGTGGGCCACTCGCGTCAGTACTGGAGAAAGTGTGGGCTGTACCGGTGGGATGGTCTACACCTGAACTGTACTGAGACTAACATTCTCATGAACTAAATAGTGTAGGCAAGGGATTAATGTGGAAAGATGTGGTATATCAAAGAGTTGAGACATGATAAGAGAGGTAAATAGCAAAATAGGAAATGAGGATCAGAGATTGGCAGGAAAGGAGCAATCAGAAAAATCTAGGAAACATAATCAAAACTAAATATTACAAAGATACCAAAAAGACAAAACTAAACACTGTATATCTGCATGCAAGCAACATTCATAACAAAATAAACAAATTAATTGTACACATTTTATTTATTTTATATATGAGCTGGTAGCCATTATGAAATCATGGCCTTAGGATGACATGGATTAGTTCCTGAAAACTGAGGGGTATTTGACATATAAGAAAAATAGGAAGCTCGGTTAATGTGGTGGGGTAGCACTGTTAATCAAAGATAACATTTGTGCAACAGTCAGAGATGACATTGGTTTAGTGGATCAAAATTGAGAATACATGAATCTTACGATTTTTGGCTAAGTGTGATTTTGTATCAAGTCTCTTGGAGGGTTTCTGCCACTAGGTCGAGTGATTTTTCTCACACTATCTTACCAAACACACCTCATGTACTTCCTACCTTGCCTCTATGGTATGCCTCACATCCAGTTCCAGCCCCATCTTATCATGCATTGCTCTTGCCATTCACCGGATATGAGAAAAGACTAGCATTCCTTGCACCCAAGCCACCTTTAAAAGCCCATTGTGTGCCCAGAAAAACATTATCACTTCAGTGCTGCCTTGCAGAGTTCCTGCCATTTACCTTGGACATGGCCAACAGGGAGGAATTCTCACCCTGTGTTGCTGACAGGGATGTCTTGTTGTAGACATGGGACGCTCTCTTCCCCCACAACCAACAGTGGAAGACATGACATCCGACCATACTAGCCTGCTGCAACGTTAGCACCCAGGTCAGTGTAGTCTCGGCCATGTGGAGAAATGCTCAGCAATGTAGAAAGAAGGTCAATGACTTTCTCTGCTTGACCAGCATCAATCTCCGATGCCTCACATTCAAGTTATCTCTGTGACTCTGCATATCAGGCACGCAGGCTCATATGCTTTACCATTCTTACTAATGCTTCCAACATTTTCTCTCACTTGCTGTCACACACCCCAACCCCTAAACAATTAATCATGCATGTCACTTGCACTGTATATTTGCTCAGGACACCTTCCCCACCTACACTAAAATTAACTGCTAAATCGCCCACTTTCATTTGCCGTAATGTCTACCTCTCTCTCATTGCAGGGAAAAAAAAATCACTCACATTAGGACTGAAAGAGTCAGGTTGGGTGGTGGGCTGTTTGAAATTTGGCTCCTCAACCCTGATATGGAGAGCATTCAGACTCTGTCCTGAGTGGCTGGTTGACAGTGTCCAAAGCCCTAAATTGGTATCAGAGGCTGCTCTTGACTTACTGTCACAGGACTTGCAGGTGTGAAGGCAGACTCCCCTTGACTGAGAACTGCTGACAGCCATGACAAGATTCCTACCTTTGTGTCTGCACAAAACAGCAAAGCAAGCCCAGAAGTAATTTGAGCCTGGTAGCTCTAGCTTAGGAGGCAAAGTGCACAAAGGCATAGCAAAAAGCAAGGCAATGCAATGCAGGGATGGTCTGAACATCCAGGAAGGCTGAGAATGAGTAAGCGCTATTACAGCAAGTGAAAAGCCCAGGGATGCAATGTGGTCCAATTCATAAACTGCAGGCATGTCCCTGACCACGTAATGTGCTTGCAGTAGGATTACAATGACACTTGCTGATGCAGGCTGAGGTGCAGCACTGAAATATACAAGTGTCTTGTGCTGGATTGAAGTTGTGTCATGAGGGTTCTTAGAGGCTGGCACATACTGGATAACAGCTTCATGGAGATGGTATGTGTGTGGCCAGTGTCCGCATCTGCAGGTTCATGATCCATGCCACAGTCACTTGGTGGCACCTTAGCAATCCTAGCAATTTTCTGGAGCACAGATTGCTGGATTGTTCTAAAAGCCTACAGCTCCTTTGAGCAGTGAGATCTGCAGATATGATGGCAGCAGTTTGTATTCACTTAGCAGCAAGCATGCATTTCATCAACTTCTTTCTGAGCTTCCATTGCTGCACTGAGACTTCTAGTGGCTTCCACCTGTCTTGCAATGGATGTTGAGACAATGGCCACCAGGCACTGCAATGCAACTAGGTCCATTAGTGTTGTCATGGAGTTAATCACCATTTTCACAAAGAAAAGGATGGGCTGTAAGCTCTATGTGATGCCTGTGCCATATAGGAGCTTGACTCCTCGGACACAGACAGACAGCTATCTGGCAGGCATGCCAATGCACTGAACATCTCAGTATGCATCCTTTTCAGCATTCTCCTGTCCTTAGTTCGAAGTCCTTCTTGTACTCACTCACTAGCCAGAGCTATTCTCTCCACTTATGTTGATACCCAATAATTCACCATGTACATATCCAATCATAATACAATCCACCAAGGTGCACACAATGCCAATATCCAAGGTGGCAACTGTGTATTTCAGATCAAGTGACAGTTCTTCTTCCTCAGATGTCTGCTGTAGCTTTCTTTCTTCATTCTAGATGTGGTCAGATGGCAGATTTTGGGAATGTAAAAGCATCTAATCAGAAGGGGAGTGGGTGCAGGAGGAAGGAGTTGAGAAGGTTAATCATCCTGAATACTGCTGGATGCTATGGATTCTGTCACAGTAGGCCCCGTGATGCACAGCAGCATTTGCTGTGTAGGGTTCAGTAGAACACATGTCTCCTGCCTTTTTGGCTTTGTTCCTCTCTGTTACAGTCAACCTTGATCTGTAAGAGAGGCCAGAATGTCTCAATTTATGTTGCGACATGGATGGCTGTTGTACCTGCCACAGCAAAATAGTCGTAGGTATATGAAAGCAGAAAGAAGTGGGCATGATTGTAAAGTATATGGAATTTCAAATGGAATATTTCAACATTAGGATGAGTTCCAGTGCTAAGGACGGACATGGGTGAGGAATAGGACTGTGGTGTATTGAATACAGAGAGTTTGGTAATGCTGTGGGTAGGGGATATCTTGTGCAGATGCACTCACTGACCTTGACCTTCCATGTAAGGTCAGTTCTTTTCAGCATTGCACCAGGCCCTTGGAACCAGACTGTGAGAATTGATCTTCCCGGCCACCTTCTACGAGTTGGGTTTGAGGACTGTCTGTTCATCTCTTTGACTAAGGTAACTAGTTTTTCATCCATGAACTGTGGAATCCTCTTCCTGTCCTGGCATTATATTTCCCTTCTATCCAATCGCAATACCGAGAATGAGCAACATTGTCCTTTCAATGCAGCCTCCCTTTAAGAACTGGTGTCTACCTGGAACATGTGCTAGTTTCTCACACTGTCAGATCTCTGCTTGTGCAGTGAGCCAGCTTGCAGCCTGAGCCAGGCTGGGCTGCATGTTGAAAGATTCATGAGCAGGCAACCCAAAGTTCACATGATACCTGTCTCACTTGAATGGGTGGGTAGACCAAGGCAAACACTGTGCATAATTGTATGTACAACATATGTAAAAGCAAAGCAAGATGTCATTCATTCTGTATTTTTTCCATTCAAATATTTATCCAATTCTCTTTCGAATGTAACTATTAAATCAATTTTTACTATCCTTTTAGGAGTGCAGCCCTAGTCACAACAACTAGATGTATTAAAAAATATTTTTTCACATCGCCAATACTTCTTTGGCTAACCATAATAAATCTGTCTCTTTTTGTTATTGATCCATCTGTCACTGGCATAGTTTTCCTTGGTTGACTCTACAAAACCCTTCATGATTTTGAACACCTCTGTTAAAAATGTAAATATATTACAAGAATATTATTTGAACAATTTAAATGGATAGTTTTGTGGCTGTATAATTTTTGTTGTATGCCGATGGTAGCAAATGGATATTTGACAATTCTGCTTACATACCTTATCAATTTAAGCATGAATTGAAGATTTAACACACAACACTTAGCCAATACTGTAAGATTTTCAATTAGGTAGAAAAAATGCCGTAGTAATTATGTGCTTACCATATGCTAATTTTTGGAGAACATTAATATACAGCTATTCAAAGCCCTAATGCAATACATCTATACAATTGCTCCCTCCAATGGTGCAATGTGTAAATGCAATATCTGATGCATTTTGTAGTCCCAATCTGCACAATCTTTAATCCAGTGATCTCTAACTTGTGCAATGTTAACCAAAACAGAGTTGGGGTACTGTAAGTGGCCTGGGAAATTATCAGGATTTAGACTTTATTTGAGAAACTAGATCATCTAATTTAAAACAAATATTCTAATTAGAAATGTATGGCATTACACTAAAATAAAAACAGAAACTTCTGAAGAAACTCAGCAATTCTGAAATCATGTTTGGCGAGAATTAACACTTCAAGCCCGATATGATATTTCTTTGGAAGGATATTGATTTGAATGAAACAATCTGATGATATGATTGTTAAAACGGTTGCTCTGCAAAACCACACAATTATTCAGAAGTAATCCAAATGATCTTGGAAAAACATTCAAAACCAACCTTTAAGTCATAAACAAATGTACCTCATTAGTAAGCTTACTTATATATTCTTCTAAATTTCATTTGAATAAGTGCATACATTAATACAACAGTGACAATTAAACTTTTAAAAGATGGGCAGCTGTTTTTGTAACAGAGACAGATATCAGAGGGAAACAAAGAATATACTGCTTTGGGGAGAAACAGCCTCTGTTGCTGCGAAGAGCAGGGAGAATTGCTTTTGTGGTAATAACTATGCAGAAATCTTGTAAAATTTAGTCATCTGTTTGGAAAGATAACACTGATAGCTCTTTGAGAATGAAGGAACAAGAAGTCAATGAGGTGGACCTTACTGGTAAATCTCTGTTCTGGATTACTGTGACCGAGTGAAACAATTTCCAAAGGACACCTGAATATTCAAGTGGAGATAAGCAACATGTCACAGTAGCTGATATTTCTATTTAGTTGATATTTAAGATGATTTAAAGAAAGTTGACTCAGATTTTCCAGTTAGCCCCAGGCTCCCATGAAGAAGTCCCTTGTAGCAGTAAAAGTCACAATTAGCGACTGTTTCCCACACAATGTGGAGTTTTCACACACATTCCAGCCTGACAGTTGGAATCAGAGAGTCCTGCCCCAAAAACCTCGGAAATACCAACCAAATGCAGTTATATTAGAGTCTAGGGCAAGTAGGAGTGGGCAATGTGCCCACAATGTTCACAACTCAAGAATGAATAAAGAAAATTATGAAAAAGGTCAAGTTTCACGCTGTCGATTCTGATTTCTGTATTCCTGGAGGTTTCAGGACAATATCTTACAGTTTAATCTTCAATACCTGGAAATTTCAGAAAAAGTTTGGAGACTTGGTAACTTTATTTAGTCCATCATTAGTGACTTTAACTTCAGCTGCTGAGGAGCTAAACTTTGGAGTCTCTCTCTGGCCCTCTCCACCTCTTTCCTGCTTTAAGACATTCCTTAAAACCTACCTTTTGATTCAATCTGATAGGCTCTTAGGTAATTTGTTGGCAAGTTTTGTTAATTATTCCTGAGAAACATCTTTTTGTTTTCCCCATGTTAAAGGCACCATAACAATGCAAGTTTAGGTTGAAAATTCTTTTGTTTTTATTCCTCCCTGCCTCAACCTGAAATCTTGATTCAAGAACTTTACTCCAAAAAGAATAAAGTCCTGAACTGATTCTGAACCTCAATGTTTTCAGATTTGAAATATCAGGAAGTGGGAGTAGCAAGTGCAGCACAAAATGCAATCAAGAAAGTAGACGATAGAAACTTACTGATGTCCAATATCTGAAGTAAAAGGACTGCCAGGTAACTTACTTTAATATGCTGTCTTTCTCTTTACACTGCTTCTCCAATTTATAGATTTTCTTCTTTAATCCATTAACAATCTGGGAGTGAAAGAAAAGGCAAAGATAATGATAATAAATTTTGTAGAAATTTGGGAGTTTGGCTCTGCAGCTTCTGTCTCATATAGGGAGATGCATCCTTCAGATAATATTTTAAACATGTCTGCCAATGTGGATTTGGATACTAAAGCTCTCCTGGGGTTTGCAATTTCTGCCAGGCCAAGATTAAAAGTACTATTTGGTTACCTTCATCCAAATCCATTCTGCCATATCGGGTGGAATACAGTCTTAGAGGCATACAGTGTGAAACAGACTCTGAGGTCAAGCTATTCCATACTGACCATAATCCCAAATAAACTAGTCCCATCTGCCTGCCTTTAGCCCACATCCCTCCAAATATTTCTTATTCATGTACTTATCTAAATATCTTTTAAACATTCTAACTGTACTCTCATCTATCACTTCCTCTGGAAGTTCATTCCACACGCGAACCACTCTGTGTAAAAATTATGCCCCTCGTAAATTTTTAAAAATCTTTTCCTCTCACCTTAAAAATATGCCTCCTAGTTTTGAAATTCACCACTCTAGGGAAAAGACTCCCGCTATTCACCCTCTGTACACCCCTCATGATTTTATGAACCTCTATAAGGTCATCCCTCAACCTCCTAAGTTCCAGTGAAAATAGTGCCAGCCTAACCAGCCTCTCCATAACTCAAACCCTCCATTCTTGGCAATATACTGGTAAATCTTAATAATATCCTTTCTGCAACAGGGCAACCAGAACTGGACACAGTACTCTACAAAAGGTCTCACCAATGTCCTGCATAAGCTCACCATAATGTCCTGTACAGCTTCATCATAAGGGATATTCTGATGCAGCTAAAGGAATCTTCAAAGATTACACTTGTTCCCTAGCCTTTGGAATGTGATCTAGTCAGTCTCATGCTTATTTTTCCTATTCAGAATCGGATTGGACTAGACAGGACAAGTGATGCCTTCCATGGTTCAACAGCTCAAGTCCTGGGTTCACATATATTTAATGAATAACATACCAAACAACTCAGGATGAACCCCAGAGAAAGTGAGTGTATTCAGAAGATGAAGAAAAATGAAAAATGTTAAAAGAAATAGCAAATATAAAGAGGCTAATGTCATCACATATAAGTTAATTTAAATCCCTTCGTATATGCATTCTGTTTAACTTATTATTTTCTGATTTTCTAGCACTCTTAAAAGCACAATGTTGCAAGATTGATTTGAATTTTCCACACATGAAAAAGACACACATTCAGATCTATTCCATTTAATGGTAAACTGCTGAGCATGAATGCTGTACAAATTCAGTTACAGGACAGTGCGGTGTGCTCCTCTAAGGCATAAATGTGGCATAAAGGATAGTGCCCATTATGTTGGGCAGAGGTCAAATTGCTCCTAGTAGCATTGTTCTGAAACGAGCACAACCAGAAGGAAAGAAACCACAGATGATCCACGTTGGACTGCTGTTCTGTGCCTCTTCATGCTGTGAATATTCAAACTGGCTAAATCTGTATCACCTAAAGGACAACAGGTGCACAGGAACTCCCAGATTCCCATTCAGGTCACACAGCATCTGATTCGAGTTGTATCAATATTATTTTAATTGTTGCTGAGTCAAAATCCTGGTATTCATTACCTAACACAAGTGTGAAAGCATCTTCATCATACTCACTGCATTGGTTCAAAAGGTAACTCATCACACCTTTGCAAAGGTAAATAGGGATTGGCAATAACAACAACCTTTCCAGTTGTGCTCATATTTCAAGAATGAATTAAAAATGTTTACAAATTAATAAATTAGGAGAGGATAACTTTGTGTTTTATAAGGAGATTTACAATTCTATGAGACATATAAATATAATTATTGACTAAGTACGTGGGCTTAAAGGGAGGAAGTAATACAGACTTCAAGAATTTCTTACCTCGCTAGTATCATTCTTTTTATCAATCAAACTCCTGGCATATTCTGAACTCTGTAAAACAAGAAAATGCACAGGTGGCTTCTATACTAAGTAGAAATGGCGGTGTTATTCACTGTAATGAAAACTTTCTTTGGGAATATTTATCATGAACTAGTAAGATCCTTATAGTGAGAAGCAGTACAGTATGTGGCCTTTATTTCCCGTTTCTCAGATTTCATTGTATGCACATCTGCAAAACTGCACTCCATTGCACTTTGATCCATTGTGTCAGTTTCAGAAGGACGTGGCTTCAAACTCCACACCACAGTCGCCAATGCAGATTCTGCCTATGTAAACATGTCACACTGTAATTACATTCTACTACAGAAATGGCACTGTAGCATATCAATTTTCACCTTTTTACTATTGAACATCTACCAACTCACTTTGCTGGTTCTCAAATGGTGAGAAACTTTGCTACAACAAGAGATTAAAGTATTATACAAAATAAGGGTGAACTATCTGACTTCAAAGTCAAATTAGGTATGTCTGCTTAGCCAGGTGTAATGACTACCCTTGATTTCAATTCCCACTTCACTTGGCAAGACGAAATTTGACTTTGATGTGGGAGATTGATTCACAATTTTCATTAAATAATGTTATAAAAATATTTTTAAGGTGAGCTCAATAAGTCAGTGTTAAGGAGAACTCTAGAAGAATCAATGCAAGTTGTCAATGTATTAAAAAGATGCAACAGAGCTAATTTCTAGAAGGACAGAAATGGAAAGCAGAGAGATTACATGTAGTTAAACCATACTAATAGATTGTAGTGATTGTAACGAGGTCATCTAGGTGGACCTCATGGAATGAGTTCCTTGATTGAGGCTGTTAATCTGGTCCAATCAGGGAGCCCTGGCTGACAGATAAAACCAAGAGTGTTGAGGCCTAGCTTTGCTGCTCCTCTCTCTTGTAACATTGCTGTCTCTTATGTACAGCTGTAAATGTTTTTTGTAAACTGTTTGTTTGTAATTTGTTTAATAAAATAAAAAAAAGTAAACTGGAAAACAAAACCAAGAGTGTTCTTGGAGAAGGAGCACGCGGTGTCGACCAACACCCTGGAGTTGTTCAGGGAGAGGTGGGCACCGCAGGGAGTGGAGTGCATCATTTCTCCCTCCATTTTGATTTAGTCCCTACCCTCCCCCTCACTGTTTTGATCCCACAGCACTGCCCTTTGATGTGAAGGGCAGTGTTTGTCACTGGCCACCCGGGTGTTTTCCTATCTTCCTGGTGGTGGAAATTGAATAAAGATTGGTGCACTTTGTCTCACACCTGCACACACACACCATGGGTGCTGGGGATAAAATAAGCACTACCGCACTTAGGTTAAGAAAGGAGAAATGTCACTGGCCACTTGGATGTTTCCTTTCTTCCTGGTGGTGGAAACTGAATAAAGATTCATGCACCTTGTGTCTTTCACTGTGTCTCACGCCTGCACACACACAACATGGCTGCTGGGGAAAAAAATAAGCACTACCGCAGTTAGGCGGTAGTGTGGGGTTTTAAAAAAAAACAGACATTCCAGCTGGCTCTGAGGAAGCTGGATCAGAAAACAAAAACAGGAGTGTTAAAAAGAGAGAAAAAAATAAATAAACCGGAGTTAAAAAAACAGGAAAAAAACCCAGGAGTGTTAGCATTGCCCTTTGATGTGAAGGGCACTGCTTGTCACTGGCCACTTGGATGTTTCCTTTCTTCCTGGTGGTGGAAACTGAATAAAGATTCATGCACCTTGTGTCTCTGACTGTGTCTCACACCTGCACACACACAACATGGGTGCAAGGGAAAAAATAAGCACTAGCGCAGTTAGGCGATAGTGTGGGGGTAAAGAAAAAGAAAGAAAAGAAAAAAAAAGAACAGGAGTGTCAGACATCCTGTTCACTCTGAGAGCTGTCTCTAAGGGAGCTGGATCAGTGTCAGGGAGTTCCCACATTTAAAAAAGGGGTGACTTTGTGACAGGATGCCTACATTGTGGAGTTATTTTAGCTCATACATAATCTGGCACCTTTGCATCAACTTTTAAAGAAGGGTCAGCCTTGGAGACTATCATGTAGCTAAGCCATTGCTTTTAAGGAAGTGAAGAAACAGCTCTCATCCTCGACGGTGCTGGCACACTCTGATCCCAAGTGAAATCTGGTATTGACATGCGTTGCTTCCCCATATGGCATCGATGTAGTATTAACTCATTGGTGGCCCAGAGGAAAGGAATGCCCAATAGCTTATGCATCCAGGAAGGAAGGTTTGATGTTCATATTTGGTGTCAGGAGGTTCCACCAATACCTTTACAGATGTAAATGTATACATTTTTTTTTAAAAAACAGGAGCGTCAGACATCCTGTTCACTCTGACAGCTGGCTCAGAGGGAGCTGGATCCGTGTGTAAATAAAGGGTGCCTTCATGACAGGATACAGAATGAAAAAAAAAGCCAGGAGTGTTAAAAAGAGAGAAAAAAATAAATAAGCAGGAGTGAAAAAAACAGGAGTGTTAGCATTGCCCTTTGATATGAAGGGCATTGCTTGTCACTGGCCACTTGGGTGTTTCCTTTCTTCCTGGTGGTGGAAACTGAATAAAGATTCATGCACCTTGTGTCTTTCACTGTGTCTCACACCTGCACACACACAACATGGGTGCAGGGGGAAAAATAAGCACTACCGCAGTTAGGCAGTAGTGTGGGGAAAAAAAAACAGGAGTGTTTGATTTAATCCCCGCCCTCCCCTTCACTGATTGATCACACAGCATTGCCCTTTAATGTGAAGAGCACTGGTTGTCACTGGTCACTTGGGTGCTTTCTTTTCTTGGTGGTGGAAATTGAATAAAGATTTGTACACCTGCACAAAAAAAAACAGGAGTGTTGGGGGTTCTGTCACCCTGACAGCTGCCTCTGAGGGAGCTGGATCAGTTAAAAAAAGAGAAACAGGTGGGTCAGAGGGAAAGAAAGAAGACAAAAACCAGGTGTCAGACATCCTATCACTCAGAGAGCTGGATCAGTGTCAAGGGCTTTCCATGTGTAAATAAAGGGTAATTTGGTGATGGGGATACTGGCCTCTGTGGAGCTATTTCAGGGATGTGTGCATAATTCTAATTTTCTTTTACAAAAAAAGATTTAGAGGCATTGGAGAAGGTGCAAAAACCACAATAGGCTTATAGCCATCCAAAAAGATTGAATGTGAACTGGCTGAGCCTTGTTTCTCGAGAAAAAGATAGATGTCCTGAAAGTGCTCTGAAGACGTTTGATAGGCTAAGATATTTGAGGGACAGTCCAAAACGAGGGATTATGACTACAAGGTCATCACTAACAAATCTAACAAGGAAAAGAAAAAAAATGTCTTTATTCATAGAATGGCTAGGACAGAGAACTTGCCACCACATGCAGTGATTGAGGCTAAATAGCATTGATACATTTAAGGAGTACAAGCTACAAAGTTAGATGAAGAAAGAGGGAAAAGGCTTATGTGGAGCAGAAACACTGGCATGGGACCAGTTTGATTAAATGCCCTGTTTGTATGCTTTAAGTTTATATAATGCCAAACAATATGATAAGACCACTGGTTTTAGTGTGTTTAATTTACCTTGGAAGGATCCAACAGCTGGTCAATCTGTTTCTCTTTCCTGCTGTTTTCCTTCTCTGATCGTCTCAGCTTTGTTTTCAGGATATAATTCTCAGCCTTCTGGGTTTGAATCATCTGTGGGAAGTAGGGGTTTGGGCAGATACACAACATGATGGGGGAAATTAGTCACTGATTGTATTGGATTGTCTGAAAGATTTGGAATATATCAGGTACTGCACATGCTTACATCACAAGTAATAACTTCACTTTTGACCTTCAATGTGGTTCTCCTCCTCCACTCTTTCAGCTTTGCCACCAAACTGTTCCTTGGGTAATATTGGCTCAGAGAGAAAAGCTGTTTTTCTTTCTTTTAAGCTAATCTATTTTTCTAATCAACCAATTCAAAGGTGTTGTTACTGGAGCAGGTGGAACTTGAACCTGAGCCTCTCAGTCCAGGGGGAAGAACACTGCTACTGCAACACAGGTTTTTTGATTAGCATTATTGAAGTTCTATAGTATCAATCATGGATCGGGGATAGCACTTTCATATTGGAGACAGAAGGCCATGGGATTCAGACAATCACAAAATCTGCCTATGTATATTTGTCACACTGTAAATAAATTCCACTCCTAGAGGTGACATTTTTCAGGTATCCTCAATTCCCCACTCCAAATCTTGCAATTTCAAGTGGGATAATGAATCTCAGGGGCAGAATTGAAGTGGTAGAGGCAGTAGAGCCAAGCCAGATTCATTTCTCATGTTTTTTTAAAATATTAATTCTTTGGAATACAGGCATCCCTGGCAAGGATGGCATTTATTACCCAAGATGCATTGAGAAGATAGTAGTAAAATGACTTCTTAGACTGCTGTAGTCTGTTCAGTGGATGTAATTCCTCAGGACTGTTTGGTAAGATATAATTCTTTGCAGAAGTTCCATATATTGAGTGGCAGTTGTCAGCTCACAGCTGAAATCACTAATTCTTTGCAGTTTCATGTCTCATTTACATCTCATTTCTGCTTTGATATTTAAATAAACCTGAACTGAATTCTAAATTTTAAAACTTTGATTTCATCCAAGCGTGATAGCATTTTGCTGGAGTCAAAACTATTCAGATATGTGATTGGTAGCAGTGTTTTCTAGCTATGAATTTTGGCCCTGTTTCCAAGGCTAACCAGCTGTGTTTTGGCTATATGCTACTGTGCCCTTAGAGACTTGTTGCCAAGTAATATTCCATTGCTTAAGAAGAGGGATTTTTCTTAATTTGTGGATTCCAATGACTTCCTGGAAACTACACATGAAAAGAATGGATGGCCTTACATCAGGTGGTCAATGGAATGGAGTTTGATCAATGGACAGTATATATTTGACAGACATCATCAAGGATGGGTCAACAAACATAGCTTTACAAAGTAGGTGGATTTTGCTAAGACCATGTGCTTTGTTAAGATATTTTGATTTGAAAAACTATGGATGGATAACTCGAAAGACTAGAATGTAGCAAGAAATTTGGCTTAAAGGATACTGCTTTCTGAATTTGCTACTGCAGCTTAGTGGCAAACAGGCGACTGCTAACACTGCAGAGGGAAAGGACATCAAGGGAGTGACTAATCATTCCCCTGTAAAACTATTTGAAGAGTTGTATATAGATGGTCGTTTTTACCATTTTAGAGACGTTATTAATTTGGGTTACTTTACCATTTTGGATCATGGGTATACTAATTTGGGGTTAATGTCTGCTCTATAATAAAGTTGCATTTCCTCCTTCCTTCTGATACATCGAAGTGCTCTCCTTCCTTTCAATAAAGTTCCTTTTTCTTCTTCTTTTTATGTACATGATCACAGATATTATAAACTAAACAATTTATAATCATTCTATTATTGTTATATTCAATAAAAATTGTTTTAACATTTTCCTGGGGATTGTCACTCATTCCTATTGTATTCTAAGTGTGATTCAGCATCCAAGACCCTGCAGACTCTTACAATTGACTCTTAGCTGTATAGTGTATTTCTTTAGGATTTTAGTGACATATAAACGGAGATCTGTCTGTCTCTTCAGTTGGATGCAGAATATTTTGTAGTACTTTGTCAAAGAAGAGCTGAAATTCTCTTGAATGTCTTGGTAAATATTTATCTCTCACTCAACATCACTGAATCAGATTATCTATTTGTGGGGGCAATGATGTGAACAAATTGATTAGTATTTCCTCTACATTAAAATTGAGAGGAAAGTTCAAAAGTAATTTAATCACTATGCAGCACCTTAGGATGTCCTAAGGTTGTGAAAGGCACTGTATATATGTGTTAACCTTTCCTTGAATATTTTAACTCACATCAAAGCAAACAAACACATTGTTATTAGATTCCCTACAGCGTGGAAATAGGCCCTTCGCCCAACAAATCCACACAAACCCTCCAAAGAGTAAACCACACAGACCCATTTCTCTCTGACTAATGCACCTAATCTATGGGCAATTTAGCATGGCCAATTCACCTAACCTGCACATGTTTGGACTGTGGGAGGAACCGGAGCACCCGGAGGAAACCCATGCAGACATGGGGAGAATGTGCAAACTCCACACAGGCAGTCGCCCGAGACTGGAATCGAACCTGGGACCTTGATACTGTGAGGCAGCGGTGCTAACCACTGAGCCATGTTATTAGCCTATACAAGTGGGCATGAAGTTCTGTTTGTGATCAATGAATACTTGAAGCCACATGGCATTCAGCACTGTTCAAGACGTCATTTGGGTTTACTATTGCTGGTAGCATCGGCAATTACACAGCATCCATGCAGAAGACCTTCCAGGTTTCTATTCTTGCTATAGTGTCCAGTGGCTGAGCTGCCACATAAAAGTGCTCAACGCCCTTGTTCAGACTTGTTGGTTACAGGAACTCCATCAACTGTAAATTGCTGAGTAACCTCTGGTCCCCATTAGGGTAGCACTCACCTTCTTTAGTTCAATGATCTCATCGTACATGTCCTCTTTCTCCTTGTAGTCAGGAGTGCCAGGGACATAACCTACAGTGCAAAGGAAAGAGGAATCACAGTGAGGAGAGAGAGGTCAGAGAGAAAATGCGAGACAGAGAAAAAGAAGAGAAGGACAAGGGAATGAAACAATAAGAAAATAAAATGAGGGGAAAAGACAGAGAACAAAAAGAGAGACAGAGTTAACAGAAATTGTAATGAATGGTTACTATTGAACAGAGTTAGAGGGATTTTTCAAACATTAAATGGGGAATGTCAAGGTCAAGGAAAAGATTTCAGAGTAATATAGAAAAGTCAAAACTAAGGCCTGAATCTTTTGAGACATAGCATTATTTACCGGGTCTTCCACAGTATCCACTGGAAACCTAAACACAGCAGAATTTGGGATGTGTGATGGAGTGGGGCAGAATCCAGACATGCACATTCTGATGGCACTAGCAACTGTATGGCATACTAAAAAGTCCATGTTGAATGTTAGTGAATGAGTGAGTGGATGAATGTAACTTCACATAAGCCTGTATCCCAACACCAAGTCACCATTTATTTACATGTGGAGAGTCCTTTACACTGATCCAGCCTACTCAGAGCCAACTCTGAGAATGAGCAGGATGTCTGACACTCCTGCACTTTTTATAAACACGTCCACACCAACCCTCCAAAGGTTAACCCATCCAGACCCATTCCCCGACATTTACCCCTGACTAATAACTTATACTATGGGCAATTTAGCATTGCCAATTCACCTAACCTCCAAATCTTTGGACTGTGTGAGGAAACTGTAGCACCTGGAGGAATCCCACGCAGACACGGAGAGAATGTGTAAACTCCGCACAGACAATCGCCTGATGCTGCAATCAAACCCAGGTCCATGGCACTGTGAAGCAGCAGTGCTAACCACTGGGTCACCGTGCCCCGTGACAATCCTGCTTTTTTTTTTAAATCAAACAATTCACCGTTTACAAAACAATTAACATTAACAGCTGTATACAGAGACACAGCAATTTTATTAGGGAGAGAAACAGCAAAGCCAGGCCCCAAACCCTACCGTCAAACCAGTTTTCAGGGAAATGAGGACAAACCTCAAATCCCAACAGTCCTGCTCTTTCTTTTCTTTTGTTCACAAATAAGAAGGATTTGGAAGGTAGGTGGAACTGGTTTAGTTTGGGATTATGGTTTGCATGGACTGATTGGACTGTTTCCATGCTGTAAGACTCTACAGCTCCGCAGAGGCTGATGTTCTGTCACAAAGTCTGCCTTTAACAGTCCTGCTCTTATCTGTCAATCAGGGCTCCCTGACTGGACCAGATTAACAGCCACAATATCCACATCCACAATATGGATTCTCCAGTTCTCAAATTACTCAGTCAAACCAATAGCATCTCAGAATTAGAGGAGGCTTGGAGTTGTAATATTTTTTAATGAAATTAGTCAACTCATGAAAGGTTTTAATATCTCATGCCTCAGGGAAAGTTAGGCTCCCAATAACTGAAAAAGTGGCTCTTCATATGCCCCAGTGTCAGTTGCCTGGAAAAAATAACGCATTCTTTGCACATGCTGGGCCCAGTCTTCAACAGCAGGATGGAACTAGTCAAGCTTCTCTTGGCATGATGCCACAAATACTTACCCAACTCAAAAACGACTGTTGTGTACGAATTTCTTTAGGAGCATGCTTTTATCTCGGTACCATTAAAATAACTCCAGAGGCCGATATCCTGTCACCAAGTGACCTTTTATTTACACTGATTCAGCTCCCTCCTAGCCAGCTGTCAGAGTGACAGGATGTCTGATACTCCTGGGTAGGTGGATTGAGTGGAAGTCAGATTCAGTTGGAGGTAGGGTGATTGGGACTGATCAGATTGGGTTATTGGGGGTATTTGTGGGTTCAGGGGGATAGTTAGGTGGTCAGATTTATAACTGGGTCATGCTTGGAATCAAGTGTTGGTTAGTCGAGTGTTTGGGATCGTTGGGTGTGATTAGGGCACAGTTGTATTGTTACCCAGGAGTTAGGCCAGGTTTTCTCTGTCTATGTTCCTAGGTAGTATTCCAGGAAAGTACATCAGAACTGACTGGGGGATCTTAGGGACCAGTACAATTCTCCACCATAAGTTTAGTTTAAATTTGCTGGGCAATTTCATACAAATTTATACATCAAAACTTCCATGTGGTCCTGAAGCACATCTGTGATTGTCTGAGACCAAATGTACAATCTGGAGAGTGTAAGGTTTGGTTGTATCATTCAAGAAACAGTTGATGTAGTGATATAGAGATTGTTAAATAGTTTGCAGGGATGATGAAAAGGAGCTTCATGGCCTGTTTAGATTAGATTAGATTACTTACAGTGTGGAAACAGGCCCTTCGGCCCAACAAGTCCACACTGCCCCGCCAAAGCGCAACCCACCCATACCCCTACATTTACCCCTTACCTAACACTACGGGCAATTTAGCATGGCCAATTCACCTGACCTGCACATCTTTGGACTGTGGGAGGAAACCGGAGCACCCGGAGGAAACCCACGCAGACACGGGGAGAACGTGCAAACTCCACACAGTCAGTCGCCTGAGGCGGGAATTGAACCTGGGTCTCTGGCACTGTGAGGCAGCAGTGCTAACCACTGTGCCACCATGCCGCCCAAATGTTATCCTGAAGCATATTGTGGCCTTGACTGTTGTTACTTAGATATTGATTTTGGAAAGTGGAGAGCAACAGGCTGAAAAGTCGTTGAAAATCTTCTTGAAACCCAACATTGGGCCACTAAGAAGGCCAATTTCTTATTTTTAGTCTATTTTTAAAAGGGGAAGATGTTTATAAAGAATACCCACCATTACTGGCTGATCGGGAATGCTTTGGCTTTTTCATACCAAGAGCTTCTTTCAGATATTCCGGTGTACTTGTGTAGCTCGAGTTCCGACTGTATCCAGAGATATACTCAGTCTTCAGTGACTGGGACAGAGCTGAGGGAACAACTGTTATAACAATGTGATAACAATGAGAATCACAACACCCTTACACTCAAACATGCTAACATATCAAAAAGCTATGTATACGCATATATGAATCCGTAGGTACATATATGCATAAGCACACACAGACTGGGACGGGTTAGGTTACTTGTCCTCGATCAAATAAAGCTATAGGCCGCATTGCTGGTGGTGCTCTTCCATCAATTCCTTTAACTTTCAAATCTACAGAACTGAACTCGGGTATAGAAATGTAAGCAAAGTTAGGGTCAGATTTAAATGTGAGGCCTCCACCATTCAAACTGACAAGTCTGAAGTGGCTATTGTTCTTCAACATGGAACCAACATGGGAGAGGGGGATAATGGAGGGGAGGAATGGTGAATGGAAAGGAGGGAAGTGAAAAGGAGAAAAGCAAAAAGGGAATGTGAAAATGATTAGAGGGGAAGGGATGGTTAAGTCAGTTGGGAGAAGGGAGGGATAGGAGAGAAAAGAGAAGAGGGGAGAGCTTGAGAGGGAAGAGAAGGGGAGGAAATTGGATGACCTATATGGCTGTCACTTACCAGCACCCTGTTTAAGTGATGCTACCCACATCTCTCTCGGCACCTTGGCTGATGGGTTTTCCATGTGCATAGTCCCTGTACCCTTTATTGACCTCCATACAGCTGCCTTCTTTGGATGCAAGTATGTGTTTGAGAGATACGGGGATTCTGTAGGAAGAATGAAGTGAGAGATAAAGTCAGTAAGCAGGATTTCAAAGATACCTTGGACAACAGTACCTGCAACAGCATACATCTCTACGACTCTAAGACCCTGTTTGTGGCTTTTCTGCCTTCAAATGTCAGCTGTGGTTCAGTGATACTACTCTTGCTTCTGATGCAAATGTTTGAGGGGTCAACTCTCCCTCTGAAGAATTGGGAACACAATCCAGGCTGTTAGTTCGCTGAAATAGTGAGAAAATGCTGCTCTCTTGGAGGTGGCATCTTTTGGATGCTCAGTTATACTAGAGTCATAGAGATGTACAGCTTGGAAACAGACCCTTCGGTCTAACCTGTCCATGCCGACCAGATATTCCAACCCAATCTAGTCCCACCTGCCAGCATATCCCTCCAAACCCTTCCTATTCATATACCCATCCAAATGCCTCTTAAATGTTGCAATTTTACCAGCCTCCACCACATCCTCTGGCAGCTCATTCCATACACGTACCACCCTCTGCATGAAAAAGTTGTCCGTTAGGTCTTTTTTATATCTTTCCCCTCTCACCCTAAACCTATGCCCTCTAGTTCTGGACTCCCCAACCCCAGGGAAAAGACTTTGTCTGTTTATCCTATCCATGCCTCTCATAATTTTGTTAACCTCAATAAGGTCACCCCTCAGCCTCCGAAGGTCCAGGGAAAACAGCGCCAGCCTGTTCAGCTTCTCACTATAGCTCAAATCCTCCAACCCTGGCAACATCCTTGTAATTCTTTTCTGAATCTGGGGGACTCCACTGGCCACAGGCCTCCAGTCTGAAAAACAACCCTCCACCACCACCCTCTGTCTTCTACCTTTGAGCCAGTCTGTATCCAAATGGCTAGTTCTCCCTGTATTCCATGACATCTAACCTTGCTAATCAGTCTTGTCGAACGCCTTACTGAAGTCCATCTAGATCACATCTACCGCTCTGCCCTCATCAATCTTCTTTGTTACTTCTTCAAAAACCTCAATCACGTTTGTGAGACATGATTTCCCACGCTCAAAGCCATGTTGACTATCCCTAATCAGCCCTTGCCTTTTCAAATACATGTACATCCTGTCCCTCAGGATTCCCTCCAACAACTTGCCCACCACTGAGGTCAGGCTCACCGGTCTATAGTTCCCTGGCTTGTCTTTACCGCCTTTCTTAAACAGTGGCACCACGTTTGCCAACCTCTAGTCTTCCGGCACCTCACCTGTGACTATCGATGATACAAATATCTCAGCAAAAAGGCTCAGCAATCACTTCTCCTAAGGCACCATCTGTCCTATTTGATGGATTAACAGATTATGACAGCATTCAGAGTACAGCAAGGGAGTTTTCAAATACTCTGTTCTCTCAATCAACGCAAGTAAAAACAGGTTATCTGATTATTTGCACATTGTATAAATTTTCTGCCAGTAAATTGGTTGATGCATTTAGAGTCATAACAGGACAGAGGGAGGCTACACTGACTTTCCAATCAATCTTATTCTCCCATTTGAACTCCCTCATCTGTGACTTGCACTATAGCAATGACTAAATTCTGTAAGTACTTAATTGATTGTAAAGCATATTGGGATGCCTGAAGTAATGGAAAGCAGTATGTCATTGCCAAGTCTTGAAGATGTAGGAACAGAAATAGGCCATTTGGTCCACTGAGCCCGCTTCACCATTCTGCAAGATCATACCTGACCTGATGATCCTCAACTTCACTTTCTGTCTTTTCCCCATAAACCTTGATTCCCTTACTGATTAAAAATCTATCCAACTCATTCTTGAACACGCTTAACAATCAAGCCTCAGCAGCCCTCTGTTGAAAAGAATTCCATACATTCACCACGCTGAGAGAAGATATTCCACCTCATCTCTGTCTTAAATGGGTGACCCCTTACCCTGGACCTAGACTGTCCCACAAGGGGAAATAAACTTTCTAAATAAACCCTAAAAATCTGACTCATTTCAATAAGATCTGCTCTCATTCCCTAAATTCCAACAAGCACGTACCCAACTTACTCAACCTCTCTCATAAGGAAATCCTTCCACTTCCAGAATGAACTCAGTGGACCTTCTCTGAACTGCTGCCAATGCTAGTATGCCTTTCTTAAGATGAGAGGACCAGAACTGTTCATGGTATTTCAACTGTGATTTGATAATATTAGCAATACCTCCGTATTTTCATACTCCATTCTCTTTGAAATAAAGGCCAACGTTCCATTTGCTTTCTTGATTACTTGCTCAACTTGAATGATAGATGCTTATGATTATACACTAGTATTCCAAAGTGCCTCTGCAGCTTTCTGTAGTCTTTTACCAAATATTAAGCTCTTATCTTCTTCCCGCCAAAATGCATAAGGTCACATTTTCCCACATCATATTTCACCTGCTAAGTTTTGCTAGGTCACTTAACTTGTCTATATCCCTCTGTAGATTCTTTGTATTACTCTCACTACCTAAATTCCCACCTAATTTTGTGTCATCTGCAAACTTGACATAGTACATTCACTTCAGACATCCAAATCTTTAATAAATACTGTAAATAATTGTGGCCCCATCACTGATCCCTGTAGTGCTCCAACGGTTTAGGCCACCATCCTGAAAATGCCCCAGATTCCAACTCTCCGTCTTCAATTAGTTAGCCAATCCTATATCCATGTGAATACAGTACCCCAACATCATGGGTTTTTACCTCATTCAGTAGGTTTATGGCCATTTCATTTCAAATGCCTTTCATATTGCATTTGACACAGAATCCAAGCAAACCCACAAACAGGGAAGCCAGTAAAGGCGCACTTTACACAGGACTCATATCCAAGATCCTTCACACTCATTACTGCCCAGACTCACCCATAGATTTGACAATTTTAACAGTCTAATTTTAGTCTTCACTGCCATCAACAGAGAGAATTGTGTGTGGTGATAAAGCTTATTTTCCATCTCATCCCAATGGTTTTTCCCTCAGGTTAAAATTACAATAAAATATACAGTGCAATACAGCACAGGAACAGGGCCTTTGGCCCACCAAGTTTGTGCCAATTCCTAATGCTTATTTAGACCCACTACTGTGACAATATTATGGCTTTAAGAGGTGAATTTTGTCCTGGTGTTTTTTAATGAAGAAACGTTGAGACAGACTTACCAAGTGGTATGCTCAAAAACAATAAGATATGCTGCTTGAGAGGCTTTGGGCTTTATTAAAAGTTGGAACAATAGAAGCAGTCTGAATGGGTGGGGTCAAGCTTCCACAGAATCAGGATTTTAGTTCTTTTTTCTGCAGTCTTAAAGCCTAAATGTGGAAGCTTTTATTCCTATCTCTATCACAGCTAAAAGTTGAGGTTTTCTTACTGCTGCTAGAATTACGTGAGACACTGAATTTGCCATTGCCAATTGTGCGTTTATGGGATGTTACTATATTGGAACAGTTAATTAGTCATTTATATATATTAGAATTTTGATAATTACAGTTAAAACAATTCTTTTGTTTTTATTCTGTCTGTATTTTAACTGTAGTGTAAAAATAAAGTGTGTTTTGCTTAAAGTCGAGCAGTTTGACTAATCAAGTTCACCTGGAATGCAATACCTTATACTTACCTTTAAAATAAGAAAATGTTAGGGTCCAGGTTGTCCTCTTAATATATTTTCAGGGGATTTGGTCTGGTCCAAAAAACTACTCATTGCCCATACATGGTTTCAATCCCTCTGTTCACATGTCTATCAAGATACACCTTAAATATTGCTAACATGCTTGCTTTCACCACCTCCACTGGCAGAGCATTCCAGGCACCCACCACCTTCTATGTGAAATTTTTTTCCTGCACTTCTCCCCTAAACTTTCCCCTACTCATCTTGAATCTGTGCCCTCTTGTAGTTGATCTTTCCACCCTGGGAAAAAGCCTCTGACGATACACCCCATGTATGCCTCTCAATTTTGTAATCCATGATCAGGTCACTGTTCAGCCTCTGTCTTTCCAGTGAAAACAATTTGAGTTTCTCCAATCTCTCTTCATAATTAAGACCCTCCAGACCAGGCAACGTTCTGTTAAACCTTCTCTACATAGTTTCCAAAACATTCACATCCATCTGAAAAAGTGGCAACTATAACTATATGTAACATTCCAAACGTGGCTGAACTAAAGTTTTGTACAGTTGTAACATAACTTGCCAACTTTTATATTCAATGCCCCAGCAGATGAAGGCAAGCATGCTGTATGCCTTCTTGACCACCTTATTCACCTGTGTTGGAACTTTCATGGGATCTGTGGCCAGATCACAGCTGGCCCTGGGTACTTGTGTACCTAATGAATTTCAAGACATTCAACACTTCCTCCTTCATTATGTTGATTTGCTCAAGAGTATCCACACACCTTTCCCTAACCTCAACATCCCTCTCTTTGGTGAATACTGATGAAAAGTACAGCTCATTAAGAATCTCACTATTTCATCTAGCTCCACACATAACCTCCCTCCTTTCAGGGATCTGTATGCCCAGATCCATCTGTACATCAATGCTACCAAAGGTCCTACCATTTATTGTATAATTCGCACCTGAATTTCATCTTCCAAAATGAATCACCTCCTATTTGTATGGATTAAACTCCATCTGCCATTTCTCTGCCCAAATCTGCAATCAATCTATATTCTGCTGTACCCTTCGACAATCCTCACTATCTGCAACTCCACCAATTTTGGTGTCATCTGTAAAATTATTAATCAGATCACTTGCATTTCCTCCAGATCATTTATATGTATTACAAACAACAAAAGGTCCTCGCAATAATCCCTGCAGAACACCACTAGTTACTGATCTCCATTCTGAAAAGCATCCTTCCACCGCTACTCTGTCTTCCACGACAAAGCCTGTTTTGTACCCATCTAGCCAGCACACCCTGTATCCCATAAGACTCTACCTTTTGTACCAGCCTGCTATGAAGTACTTTATCAAATGCTTTACTAAAGTCCATGTAGAAAACATTCACTGCCCTTCCCTCATCAATCAATCTTGTCACATCCTCAAAAAACTCAACCAAGTTGATGAGAAATGACTTTCCTCACACAAGTTCATTTGCTTCCAAATGTAATTAAATCCTGTTTCTCAGTATCTTCTCCAATAGGTCCTGCACCACTGACTCAAACTCACTGGCCTGTAATTACCTGGTTTATCTTTGATGCCCTTCTTAAACAAAGGAACAACACTGGCCATTCCCTAGTCCTCTGGAACCTTACCTGAGGCCAAAGAGGATGCTAAGATATCTGTTAATGCCCTACTACAAGTGGTTCTCCGATAACACTGTAGTTGCGTTCCATCAAAACCTCGCTTAATAGAAATAATGGGCCGATGGGAAAAATGGGGTTGGGGCAGACCAGCAAAAAAATATCACTCATGACTGCTCAAAAATCACCCAAAAGTCTAAGTCACAGCATTGCCTGAAATTATATTTATTAACAAAACAAAAGTAAATTTAACACAGTGTAAGAAAGCTGCTCTGTGTACAGTACTTCTCACAAAAAGCTGCTCTGTGGGCAGCTGACATTGGCACATGCGCAAAATGGCACATATACTGATGCTGACATTGAACATGTGCAGAATGGTATGAAAACTTTGGCACTGACAACGGCACATATGCAGATCGGCATGAAAACCGGCACTGACACTTGTGCTTGGGCAGAATGGCCTGGACATGGCACATGTGCAGAACGGCATGGACATTGGTGTACGTGCAAAACGCATGGAGCACCAGTCCCCAATGGAATCACGCTATTGACAATGGAGGCAAGCGTTCTTGAAAATACCGTTCTCTAATTCTTCAGTGACCTTATAGCCAAATCACGCTGCTGAAACACGCTTTATCTCAGAACTACCTGTATTTCCTCCCTTGCCTCCCACAATATCCTCAGATAGATCACAGTTGGCCCTGGGTTCTTGTGTATCTAATGAAGTACACATACTTCATTATGTTGACCTGCCCAAGTGTATCCACACACCTTTCCCTAACCTCAACATCCCTCTCTTTGATGAAGACTGATGAAAAGTATAGCTCATTAAGAATCTCACCATTTCATCTGGTTCCACACATAACCTCCCTCCTTTATCCTTGAGTGGGCCTACTCTTTCCCTACCTACCTTCTTGCTCCTAATATATCTATAAAATGCCTTGGGATTCTCCTTAACTCTGCTAGCCAAGGACATTTTAGCCCTCCAACTCCCGGTTTGAGCTCCTTCCTACTTTATCTATATTCTTCAAGGACTTCATCTGTTTTTAGTTGCCTAGATATTGGGTATGCTTCCTTTTTTTTTTGACTAAGCTGATAATTTTCCCTGTCATCCAAGGTTCCTGAATCCTACCATTCCTGTCCTTCATTTTCACTGGAACATGCCTGTCTTGCACTCTAATCAACTGGTCTTTAAAAAACTCCCACATGTCTGATGTTGGTTTATCCTCAAACAGCTGCCCCCAATTCATATTCTCCAATTCTTGCCTAATTCAGTTAAAAGTTGGCCTTCCCTTAATTTAACACCTGCATTCAAGATCCATTCTTGTCCTTATCAATAAGTATCCAAAAACTAATGGAATTATGGTCACTATCATCAAAATGCTCACCCACTGAAATGTTGATCATCTAGTTGGGCTCATTTCCCAATACTACATCCAGTATGGGCCCCTTTCTCACTGGACTATCCAGGTACTGTTCAAAAAATCCTCCTGGTCGTGCTTCTATATATTATCCCACATATAATCCAGATGTAATGTAATGGCTTCAGGAGGGGAAACATTAGATGGAAAACAGTTGCACTGTGAATTTGAATTAGTACTACTCACTTGGGGATTTGGGTGGCTTATTTGATTTCTTCTTCTTGGGTTTCTATATGTAAAAAAAAGTAGATCAGTAAATCAACCTTTATAAATTTCACTTTGTCAATAGCTGTGGCTTTGTGGCCTTTGAATTGCACTGTTGAGAGGTGAAACTTGCAGACAAACTCCAGACTAGCACTGCAGCATCTTACTATTTTAGGTACTGCCTTTTAGATAAAATAATAATATTGTTCAAAGATGGCAAGGGTCTGGTGTGATGTGAGGTCAGGCAGTGTATGCAAATTTGGTGCTATCTTGTCATTTTAACTATAGTAGCATGCAATCCAATCCAAGCTGTGTTCTTGACTGCATGTTTAACAGGGGGCTTAAGAACATGCATGGGACAAGCAATGCTCCAGTTAGCCTCCAGCTCTTAAAATGAAGAAGTCTGCTTTGGTATAAGCCTGAACAAGAAATATGGAGGACCAGATAGCAAGTGAGAACAATGATGGTGTCTGGCCCAGAGGACACAGCAGCAATGCTGAAGAAAGTTTAATGACTTTGCACACTTATTAAAGTAAGTGAATTCATTTTCAAATCCCTCACCCAATTTCCTTTTACATTTTTATGCTATTGGAACTCAAAATATCCCATTTGGTCAGTCACTTTACACCTCGGAGTGAGTGTAAAGTTAAAACCCTATGGAGACCAATCACTTTTTAAACAAGAGGTTAATTTATCAGCACCCAACAAAAAATCACGAGACAAGGTTTCCCATTTTAAGATTTCCCTGTTACAAACTAAGATTAACATAGACGGAACATTCATAAACAGGCACAAAAACAAAATTGCTGGAAAATGTCAGCAGGTCTGGCAGCATTTGTGGAGAGAAAACAGAGTTAATGTTTTGGGTCCACCTCTTAATGAACTGGAGTCAACCAAGACATTACTCCAGGCTCAAGTGTAGTGAGAATATCCTTAATGGATAATGAGATATGACCAAATAGTGGATGTGAAATTCAGATCTATAGCGCTGTTGTAGATACTGTATTCTATATAATCTGTGTATAAAGCACTCTTGTCCCTACCTCTTTGCTGAGGTACTCTTTCTGGGCTCTTTTCAATTATAAGGTCATGTTGAAATCTAAGAGGGACTATAACCACAGGCCAATGTATGAATCAGCAACTCCTGTATCCTTACAGATTTTAAGCACCAGTCTTCAAAAAGAAAACCTCCAAACACACAACACAGCGCTTCCACAAATAAAAATAGAGAATGCTAAAAATAATCAGCAAGCTTGGAAATATTTGAGGAAAGAAAACATGTCAATGTTGTCTTCTACAAACTCAACATGAGTAGAAGCAAGTCAAAAACACCTCAACTAATGTTGCTACCTGGGATTTCAAATTATCCTAATGCTGAGCCCCACTTGCAGCTGAAGGCATATTCTTTAGTGAATAATAAGCAAATACATTCAATAGACTTGTACAGTCCAAGTTTGCATTATCAGTGTAAAATCAGCTATTAGAAGTGATAAACATCATGACTGTGACCATTAAAAGGCTTCAGCCATATGCAAGGCACAAGCAATTGAATGGTCTTTTCAGCATGGGATACTGTATGGGCTGCACCGGAAGTGGCTGAATATGCAGCATGCTCTGGTCCCCCAACATTTGCATCGGCCCTTGTTCACTCCAGTTGCCATTTTGGTTTCTGCACTGTTCACCAACGCTAGACGTTACAGATCTATTTGAATGCAGTATTGTATAGGAAGTCAGCTGTAAGACTAATCTTCTTAGCAGTTTCAAAGAGTTAACTCAGTCACAATGGGCTGAATAGCATTTTCCAACGACATATGAGTCTATAATAAGAGCGTTCAGTTTTTCGGTGCTGTCTCCAGCCTTGATATTAATTTCAAGTTCATTATCCAGTTATTAGCTCACTGCTGTTTATTAGATCTTTCTGTATTCAAATTGATTGCCATATTTCCTCTATTACAACAGTGATGATAGTTCAAAAATTTCTAAACTGGTTGCAAATTGTTATGATTACCTGAGGTCATGAAGACCACTTATTTTAATAGAGGTTTATCTTTGTTTCCTTTCTTAAAAATTCTATTTAGTACCCTTGAGGTTATTGATAGTTTCAGATGAGTCTCTAGTAGCTGTGATACATTTAAAATTAGTCAGATTAGCAGAGCTTTTCTACATATTTTCAGTAATGATCGTCTTTTTAAAAATTCATTCACAGGATGCTGCCTCGACCAGAATTTATTGCCCATCCCTAATTGCCCAAAGGGCAGTTAAGAATCAACCTTATTGCTGGGAATCTGGAGTCACACGTAGGCTTCCTGAAGAAGGGCTCATGCCCGAAACATTGATTCTCCTGCTCCTTGGATGCTGCCTGACCTGCTGCGCTTTTCCAGCAACACATTTGCAGCTCACACGTAGGCCAGACCTGGTAAGAAGTGAGGATGGCAGTTTCCTTCCTTAAAGGACATTAGTGAACCAGATGGGGTTTTCCTACAATCAACAATGGTTTCATGGTCATTTAGACTCTTAATTCCAGATTTTTATTGAATTCAAATTCCACCATCTGCCGTGGTGCAATTCAAACCCAGCACTTCAGAACATTATCTGGGTCTCTGGATTAACAAGCCAGCTGATAACACCATGAAGGTGCTGGGTTTGACCAACACCATCTGCTGTTGGTCATATTAAAACAAAGACATTCAACTATGAATGTCTGAGTTATGATCCTGAGGTCTGGTAATACCATGAGCACACTATTTTCAGAATCCTGCATTTGATATTTTCTTTTGTATTTGTTGACTTACTAATGCAACATTAATTATTCAATACCATAACATTTTTTTTGTAATAATGGAAATTGTTTTCCATTTTGGAACTGACAGTGCTTTTTAAAAGGAGTTCTTGAGTTTGTCAGTAGTTGCTGGGTGGAGGGACAGGAGAGGAGAGTTGTGTCAATATTTACAGGTGATCCCCATGATGGTGCTAACATTTGTTGGTAATCCCTGGGAGCATGTCAATATTTGCTGATGATCTCCAGGAGTTTGTCAATGTTGATAGGAGATTTCAAACAATGTGTCAATATCGGTTGAAGCATGATAAGAAGAGTGTACCAGCACTCTGTCAATCAAAATGAACAAAAGGGCAGCTCTGACTGCACAATTATATCTTAGGTATCTTACCTTTTCTATATCAGATTCATATGTAACAATTGAAAGTCCATCCTCTCCCTGAAACAGAAAAAAAGTACATAAGTAAACTTTATCACATTGGAAAGTAACTCTCTCTTTCCTTCCTAGGACTATTCCAACGTATGCTTTAGTATTCCGTGAGTCCGAAGATTGTTGTCAACTGTCAATTCAGTGACTCTACCATTTGTCTCGACTGACATATTACGGTACTAAGGGAGTTTTTTTGAAGGAGGTGTTAAACCATTGACCGCTGCATCTCTGGTGGTCCACAAGAAGGGCTGGGGAGTTTACCCTCTATCTTCATGACCTGCAGTAACAGGCACACACAAACTAACCCTTGCCCCACACACTACACAACTGTCTCTCCTATGTTATCTGTATCACCATAGTTCGAAAAAGCTTCATTGGCTGTAAAAAAACTAAAGTGCTTTGGGGAGGAATGGTATCGGGGGACGAGGGGGAATTGGGCAAGGGTATAGGATGGGGTGGAATGGGAAGAGAAATTGTTTTGGGAACAATTTGGGTGTTTTCCCCCCCAAACTCGGTCATAGAAATCCGTAGATTCGTTTCTCGATGGGGTCTCTCACCCCCAGGTCCTCCTCAGTCCCACCACTCAGCGACATCTCGGTACATC
Source organism: Chiloscyllium plagiosum (assembly GCF_004010195.1). Classification (NCBI taxonomy): domain Eukaryota; kingdom Metazoa; phylum Chordata; class Chondrichthyes; order Orectolobiformes; family Hemiscylliidae; genus Chiloscyllium; species Chiloscyllium plagiosum. The sequence goes on from NC_057730.1 coordinate 35,280,667, forward strand.
AGGATCACCCGTGCCTGGCTCCGGGGGAGGAGGGTCCTGACTCCCCTGGTTTGGTCCTGGTCCTGGGTCCGTGTGGGCCCCAGCTGTTTGACGGCGGGGCTATAGCAACGGGAGGGAGTCACAACACCGCCGGTCGACTGAAAGGTTACCCGGAGTTAGTTAGGCGGCGAGCGCTGCAAGGGATCCACAGACGGATTGGTGCAGGAGAGATTAAGATCAAAGAAGAAGCGTGGACGAGTGAGACCGAGGAAGGTTCAAACACCAAGAGAAAGTGAACGCAAAGGAGAAATGAACAGTGTCTGAAATATTCAGCCACCAACCGCATATCCATGGCGCTCCTTGCGCACAGGGACGGGCAACTGAATCTGTTTACCTGGAATTGTTCCAGCTAAATATTTTTAAAGTAAGTAGGACGGGTCAATAAAGCAAACACTTTGATGTTGTGTTCGAAAACTCTGAAACCATTGATTGGGGGGGGGTCGAAACAAATGAATCCTAGGTCTTCAGCTGAGGCTGAATCTATCGGAGACGGCTGGTGTCAACTCTACGCCGGTTCTAGTCGGCCCGCTGAAGCCAATCGATCCCTCACCGACTCTCACTCCTCGATATCGGAGGCGATACCTCGGGAGAAGCGAGTGCCGCCAGATCGGTAACGTGAGGGTCACATCGAGTAGGCAAACAGTCGCGCAATTATCTCACCGTCAGGCTCTTCAATTTTGCCACGTACATGAAGGAGGAAGAAAAAAGTTGTGAAAACTTAAAATAAGTTTTTTTTTCCAAAAAAAGGATTTGGGAGCAGCGAAGTATTTTGAAGGTTATTTATTTTGCCGTCTTGTGTTTATTATTGAGGAAATCACATGGCAGCTTGCCGGCTCACATGATTTGGACATGGAGACGGAGATTAATGAAGGTAAGATGGAAAACTTCAACGTGTCTTCCTCCAGCAGGTTGGCTGTGGCTCGGTTTTTGGACCGAACTTTTTAAAAGACTTAACGGTCCGTGTTTTTCTCGGTCACGGGAGTGAAATTACTCGAAGACCAAACCGATGAATGAAAATACCCGGACGGCAATTTGGGGGGTGGCGGGGTCGTAACAGAGTGTGTGAGACTGTTTTTGGATTCCGAGACTCCCCGCGCCGCCTGGGGACCCCGTTCTCTAACTGCCACAAACAGCTGAGTATCACCCCCTCCCGCGCACCCCCGCTCAATACCCCCCCCGCTCAATACCCACCCCCGCCCCACACCCCCATCCTGGGCCTGGCCTGAGCACACGTGTGTGACCCCACACCCCCATCCTGGATTTGGCCTGGGCACACGTGTGTGACCTCTCACCCCCACCCATCCCGGATCTGGCCGGAGCACATGCGTGTGACCCCACACCCCCATCCCGGATCTGGGCTGAGCACACGTGTGATCCCTGATCTGGACTGAGCACACGCGTGTGACCCCACACCCCCATCCTGGGCCTGGCCTGAGCACACGTGTGTGACCCCACACCCCCATCCTGGATTTGGCCTGGGCACACGTGTGTGACCTCTCACCCCTACCCATCCCGGATCTGGCCGGAGCACATGCGTGTGACCCCACACCCCCATCCCGGATCTGGGCTGAGCACACGTGTGATCCCTGATCTGGACTGAGCACACGCGTGTGACCCCACACCCCCATCCTGGGCCTGGCCTGAGCACACGTGTGTGACCCCACACCCCCATCCTGGGCCTGGCCTGAGCACACGTGTGTGACCCCACACCCCCATCCTGGGCCTGGCCTGAGCACACGTGTGTGACCCCACACCCCCATCCTGGGCCTGGCCTGAGCACACGTGTGTGACCCCACACCCCCATCCTGGGCCTGGCCTGAGCACACGTGTGTGACCCCACACCCCCATCCTGGATTTGGCCTGGGCACACGTGTGTGACCTCTCACCCCCACCCATCCCGGATCTGGCCGGAGCACATGCGTGTGACCCCACACCCCCATCCCGGATCTGGGCTGAGCACACGTGTGATCCCTGATCTGGACTGAGCACACGCGTGTGACCCCACACCCCCATCCTGGGCCTGGCCTGAGCACACGTGTGTGACCCCACACCCCCATCCTGGATTTGGCCTGGGCACACGTGTGTGACCTCTCACCCCTACCCATCCCGGATCTGGCCGGAGCACATGCGTGTGACCCCACACCCCCATCCCGGATCTGGGCTGAGCACACGTGTGATCCCTGATCTGGACTGAGCACACGCGTGTGACCCCACACCCCCATCCTGGGCCTGGCCTGAGCACACGTGTGTGACCCCACACCCCCATCCTGGGCCTGGCCTGAGCACACGTGTGTGACCCCACACCCCCATCCTGGGCCTGGCCTGAGCACACGTGTGTGACCCCACACCCCCATCCTGGGCCTGGCCTGAGCACACGTGTGTGACCCCACACCCCCATCCTGGGCCTGGCCTGAGCACACGTGTGTGACCCCACACCCCCATCCTGGATTTGGCCTGGGCACACGTGTGTGACCTCTCACCCCCACCCATCCCGGATCTGGCCGGAGCACATGCGTGTGACCCCACACCCCCATCCCGGATCTGGGCTGAGCACACGTGTGATCCCTGATCTGGACTGAGCACACGCGTGTGACCCCACACCCCCATCCTGGGCCTGGCCTGAGCACACGTGTGTGACCCCACACCCCCATCCTGGATTTGGCCTGGGCACACGTGTGTGACCTCTCACCCCTACCCATCCCGGATCTGGCCGGAGCACATGCGTGTGACCCCACACCCCCATCCCGGATCTGGGCTGAGCACACGTGTGATCCCTGATCTGGACTGAGCACACGCGTGTGACCCCACACCCCCATCCTGGGCCTGGCCTGAGCACACGTGTGTGACCCCACACCCCCATCCTGGGCCTGGCCTGAGCACACGTGTGTGACCCCACACCCCCATCCTGGGCCTGGCCTGAGCACACGTGTGTGACCCCACACCCCCATCCTGGGCCTGGCCTGAGCACACGTGTGTGACCCCACACCCCCATCCTGGGCCTGGCCTGAGCACACGTGTGTGACCCCACACCCCCATCCTGGATTTGGCCTGGGCACACGTGTGTGACCTCTCACCCCCACCCATCCCGGATCTGGCCGGAGCACATGCGTGTGACCCCACACCCCCATCCCGGATCTGGGCTGAGCACACGTGTGATCCCTGATCTGGACTGAGCACACGCGTGTGACCCCACACCCCCATCCTGGGCCTGGCCTGAGCACACGTGTGTGACCCCACACCCCCATCCTGGATTTGGCCTGGGCACACGTGTGTGACCTCTCACCCCTACCCATCCCGGATCTGGCCGGAGCACATGCGTGTGACCCCACACCCCCATCCCGGATCTGGGCTGAGCACACGTGTGATCCCTGATCTGGACTGAGCACACGCGTGTGACCCCACACCCCCATCCTGGGCCTGGCCTGAGCACACGTGTGTGACCCCACACCCCCATCCTGGGCCTGGCCTGAGCACACGTGTGTGACCCCACACCCCCATCCTGGGCCTGGCCTGAGCACACGTGTGTGACCCCACACCCCCATCCTGGGCCTGGCCTGAGCACACGTGTGTGACCCCACACCCCCATCCTGGGCCTGGCCTGAGCACACGTGTGTGACCCCACACCCCCATCCTGGATTTGGCCTGGGCACACGTGTGTGACCTCTCACCCCCACCCATCCCGGATCTGGCCGGAGCACATGCGTGTGACCCCACACCCCCATCCCGGATCTGGGCTGAGCACACGTGTGATCCCTGATCTGGACTGAGCACACGCGTGTGACCCCACACCCCCATCCTGGGCCTGGCCTGAGCACACGTGTGTGACCCCACACCCCCATCCTGGATTTGGCCTGGGCACACGTGTGTGACCTCTCACCCCTACCCATCCCGGATCTGGCCGGAGCACATGCGTGTGACCCCACACCCCCATCCCGGATCTGGGCTGAGCACACGTGTGATCCCTGATCTGGACTGAGCACACGCGTGTGACCCCACACCCCCATCCTGGGCCTGGCCTGAGCACACGTGTGTGACCCCACACCCCCATCCTGGGCCTGGCCTGAGCACACGTGTGTGACCCCACACCCCCATCCTGGGCCTGGCCTGAGCACACGTGTGTGACCCCACACCCCCATCCTGGGCCTGGCCTGAGCACACGTGTGTGACCCCACACCCCCATCCTGGGCCTGGCCTGAGCACACGTGTGTGACCCCACACCCCCATCCTGGATTTGGCCTGGGCACACGTGTGTGACCTCTCACCCCCACCCATCCCGGATCTGGCCGGAGCACATGCGTGTGACCCCACACCCCCATCCCGGATCTGGGCTGAGCACACGTGTGATCCCTGATCTGGACTGAGCACACGCGTGTGACCCCACACCCCCATCCTGGGCCTGGCCTGAGCACACGTGTGTGACCCCACACCCCCATCCTGGATTTGGCCTGGGCACACGTGTGTGACCTCTCACCCCTACCCATCCCGGATCTGGCCGGAGCACATGCGTGTGACCCCACACCCCCATCCCGGATCTGGGCTGAGCACACGTGTGATCCCTGATCTGGACTGAGCACACGCGTGTGACCCCACACCCCCATCCTGGGCCTGGCCTGAGCACACGTGTGTGACCCCACACCCCCATCCTGGGCCTGGCCTGAGCACACGTGTGTGACCCCACACCCCCATCCTGGGCCTGGCCTGAGCACACGTGTGTGACCCCACACCCCCATCCTGGGCCTGGCCTGAGCACACGTGTGTGACCCCACACCCCCATCCTGGGCCTGGCCTGAGCACACGTGTGTGACCCCACACCCCCATCCTGGATTTGGCCTGGGCACACGTGTGTGACCTCTCACCCCCACCCATCCCGGATCTGGCCGGAGCACATGCGTGTGACCCCACACCCCCATCCCGGATCTGGGCTGAGCACACGTGTGATCCCTGATCTGGACTGAGCACACGCGTGTGACCCCACACCCCCATCCTGGGCCTGGCCTGAGCACACGTGTGTGACCCCACACCCCCATCCTGGGCCTGGCCTGAGCACACGTGTGTGACCCCACACCCCCATCCTGGGCCTGGCCTGAGCACACGTGTGTGACCCCACACCCCCATCCTGGGCCTGGCCTGAGCACACGTGTGTGACCCCACACCCCCATCCTGGGCCTGGCCTGAGCACACGTGTGTGACCCCACACCCCCATCCTGGATTTGGCCTGGGCACACGTGTGTGACCTCTCACCCCCACCCATCCCGGATCTGGCCGGAGCACATGCGTGTGACCCCACACCCCCATCCCGGATCTGGGCTGAGCACACGTGTGATCCCTGATCTGGACTGAGCACACGCGTGTGACCCCACACCCCCATCCTGGGCCTGGCCTGAGCACACGTGTGTGACCCCACACCCCCACTCCGGATCTGGACTGGACACACGTGTGTTACCTCACACCCCCACCCTGGATCTGGCCTGGTCACACGTATGTGACCCCACACCCCCACCCTGGATCTGGCCTGAGCGCACGTGTGACCCCACACCCCCACCCTGGATCTGGCCTGAGCGCACGTGTGACCCCACACCCCCACCCTGGATCTGGCCTGAGCGCACGTGTGACCCCACACCCCCACCCTGGATCTGGCCTGAGCGCACGTGTGACCCCACACCCCCACCCTGGATCTGGCCTGAGCGCACGTGTGACCCCACACCCCCACCCTGGATTTGGCCTGAGCACACGTGTGACCCCTGATCTGGACTGAGCACGCACGTGTGACCCCACACCCCCATCCTGGATTTGGCCTGGGCACACGTGTGTGACCCCACACCCCCATCCTGGATTTGGCCTGGGCACACGTGTGTGACCTCACACCCCCATCCCGGATCTGGCCGGAGCACATGCGTGTGACTCCACACCCCCATCCCGGATCTGGGCTGAGCACACGTGTGATCCCTGATCTGGACTGAGCACACGCGTGTGACCCCACACCCCCATCCTGGGCCTGGCCTGAGCACACGTGTGTGACCCCACACCCCCATCCTGGATCTGGACTGAGCACACGTGTGTGACCCCACACCCCCACTCCGGATCTGGACTGGACACACGTGTGTTACCTCACACCCCCACCCTGGATCTGGCCTGGTCACACGTATGTGACCCCACACCCCCACCCTGGATTTGGCCTGAGCACACGTGTGACCCCTGATCTGGACTGAGCACGCGCGTGTGACCCCACACCCCAATCCCGGGCCTGGCCTGAGCACACGTGTGTGACCCCACACCCCCATCCTGGATTTGGCCTGGGCACACGTGTGTGACCTCTCACCCCCACCCATCCCGGATCTGGCCGGAGCACATGCGTGTGACCCCACACCCCCATCCCGGATCTGGGCTGAGCACACGTGTGACCCCTGATCTGGACTGAGCACACGTGTGTGACCCCACACCCCCATCCCGGGCCTGGCCTGAGCACACGTGTGTGACCCCACACCCCCATCCTGGATCTGGACTGAGCACACGTGTGTGACCCCACACCCCCACCCCGGATCTGGACTGAGCACACGTGTGTGACCCCACACCCCCACCCCGGATTTGGCCTGAGCACACGTGACTCCTGATCTGGACTGAGCACATGCTTGTGACCTCACAACCTCATCACGGATCTGGCCTGAGCGCACGTGTGTGACCCCTCACCCCTGTCCCGGATCTGGCCTGAGCATACGTGTGTGACCCCACACCCCCTTCCCGGATCTGGCCTGAGCACACGTCTGTGACCCCACACCCCCACCTCGGATCTGGCCTGAGCACACGTGTGAGACCCTACACCCCCCACCCCGGATCTGGCCTGAGCGCACGTGTGATCCCAAACCCCCACCCCGGATCTGGCCTGAGCACACGTGTGTGACCCCATACCCCCACCACGGATATGGCCTGAGCACACGTGTGTGACCCCACACTCTCACCCCAGATCTGGGCTGAGCACACGTGTGACCCCTGATCTGGCCTGAGCACGCGTGTGACCCCTGATCTGGCCTGAGCACGCGTGTGACCCCACCACGGGTTTGGCCTGAGCGCACGTGTGTGACCCCACACCCGCACCACGGATTTGGCCTGAGCGCACAGGTATGACCCCACACCCACACCCCCACCCCGGATCTGGCTAGAGCGCACGTGTGTGACCCCACACGTGCACCACGGAACTGGCCTGAGCGCACGAGTGTGACCCCACACCCCCAGCCCGGATCTGGCCTGAGCACACGTGTATGACCCCACACCCCCACCCTGGATCTGGCCTGTGCACAGATATGTGACCCCGCACCCTCGCCCCGTTCTGGCCTGAGCACGCGTGTGACCCCACACCCCCACCCCGGATCTGGCCTGAGCACAGGCATGTGACCCCACATCCCCACCACGGATTTGGCCTGAACACACACGTGTGACCCCACACCCCCACCCCGGATCAGACCTGAGCACGCGTGTGACTCCATGCCCCCACCCCCACCCCGTTCTGGCCTGTGAGCGAGCATGTGACCCCTGATCTGGCCTGAGCACACGTGTGACCCCACACCCCCACCCCGCATCTGGCCTGAGCGCACGTGTATTTCTCCACACCCCCACCCAGGATCTGGCCTGAGCACACGTGTGTGACCCCACACCCCCACCCCGGATCTGGCCTGAGGGCACTCATGTGACCCCGCAGCCTCGCCACGGATCTGGCTCGTGCGCGCGTGTGACTCCACGCTCCCCCTCCAGCTTTGGCTCTCCCACCCTGGGTCTCATGCACATCGACCCCTCCTCCCGTTTCCCCTCTCACCCCATCCTTGTATCGTGCATGTGCATCTCCCAGCTACAATCAGTTCTGATGAAGGGGCACTGGACCCAAAATGTTAATTCTGCTTTCTGTCCACTGATGTTGCCCGACCTGCTGAGTTTTTCCAGCAATTTGTTTTTGCATCTGACTTCCAGCATCCGCAGTTTTTTTTTAGTTTTCTACAAAAGCATACCTTCCTGTCTTTTAAGTTATCCTTTTGCTTATGGTAGGTGATGTTCCTCCCTATTACCGAAAGGTGTATGAAGCTATTTGCTGTAAACATGAGGATCACGTACGGAGAAGTGACTTTCATAAACTGTTGAACAGGACTGAGCTGCCACCTCTTGTACAGAGTCAGGTAATGCACAATTCCTCAGTAAGAACTGACACACAGTGGGAGATATTTGAGTTTGTTTTGTGGAGATAATTGCTTAACCTACAGTACTAAGATTGACCAGTGTTCTACCGAGAGGTTTACTAGAAAGATGGGAAAACAAAAATTGTCCTGAATGTGAAGTTTATTGGATGGTTTTCAATGGTCTCTTTCAGGTGAAATGGGGTAATGAAGAAAGTCATGTGACATTTTCCAAATCTTGTTTGACAACAACAAGCTTTGCTGGCTCAGTTACTATGTGAATAGGAAGAACCAATGTGAGATGTACTGTGAGTGTAAAATGTTTACGCCCAATGACAACGACAAGACTATGCTAGCTGGATAAATTATCATTCTTCAAATTTTGTGACAGTATCTCAGAAAGAGAAGGGGCTGCAGTTCATGTAGTCAGCAGAGAGAAGTGTGTCTCTTGTCTGTGAGCTACCAAGCAGAAGCATGGGTGGAAAGCTGGCTTTTGGTTAAAAAGACACATTCCATGGTAAGCCAAGGATTTGGTGAATTTTTTCCTGGTGTGGCCAGAAGTGTCATGCCTTACTGTTGATATTTTGTTTGGGCTTCTCCCGAAATAGAGAGAAAGTCATTTTGATGATAGCTCTATCTTATGACTTGGTGAAAACGAGAAAGGCCAACTTGATGGCAGCATTGTTGGACTTCTTCCTGCAAAATCTCAGTTCTGCAGATAGTAGTGAAATTTGACACTCGTGTGGGAATTTTGGATGTTAAATTTAGGGTGATATCTTTTCTGTAGTTGCCATCTAAAATCTGTTTCATTGACACTTAAGTTTGATTCTGCAAAAGACTTACTTTGATAGCTTAATTCTTTGTCATTCACTGAGAATTTTAATTTATGTTTGAAACTTTTTGCCCTCTATGGGAATTGGAACAATTTTTAAAGACGATTGCACTCGGTGTTTGATGATATAAACTGTTGACATTTTTGCCCAGTTTTATCCCAATTCTTTTTGGACTTTCTTTTTGATGGCACTTTAGAATTTCATAACTCTTTTTTTATGAACAAAGGATTAGCTTATTAGAAATTTTGGGGACAGAACTTGCCACTAATGCTCTTTGATAAATTTAATTAACATCAGTATATCAGTGGTGTTTCGTTATTGTTCTGCTTGCTTGTCAGTTTGGCAGAGTGTTTCTTGTGGGAGGATGTTAATGTGTTGGAAAAAGTTCAGAGATGGTTTGCGAGACTAATACTTGGAATGAGTGGATTGCCTTATGTAGAAATGCTAAGCAGGTTAAACCTGTATCCTCTAGTTTAGAAGAGTCAAAGGTGGCTTAAATAAAGTATAAAACCCTGAGGAGGTTTGACCAGGTGGATGTTTCCTCTTGTGGGATAATCTGTAACTAGGCAACATAATTTTAACAACAAGACTGTGAAGCGGAAATTTTTTTTGAGGATTGTGTGTTTGGAATTCCCTTCCTCAAGGAAGTGGATGGAGAATCTATAAATGTTTTAACATAGAAGTAAATTGTGGGCGGCACGGTGGCACAGTGGTTAGCACTGCTGCCTCACAGCGCCAGAGACCCGGGTTCAATTCCCGCCTCAGGCGACTGACTGTGTGGAGTTTGCATGTTCTCCCCGTGTCTGCGTGGGTTTCCTCCGGGGGCTCCGGTTTCCTCCCACAGTCCAAAGATGTGCAAGTCAGGTGAATTGGCCATGCTAAATTGCCCGTAGTATTAGGTAAAGGGGTAAATGTAGGGGTATGGATGGGTTACGCTTCGGCGGGTCGGTGTGGACTTGTTGGGCCGAAGGGCCTGTTTCCACACTGTAAGTAATCTAATCTAATCTAATCTAAATAGATTCTTGATATCGAACAAATGCAGGAACGCAGAGTTGAGGTTAAAATCAGATCAGCCATGGTCTTACTGAATGCTGGAGTTAGCTTAAAAGGCCAAGTGGCTGATTCTTGTTCCTTGTTCATATGTTTGTACAAAGGTTGGCCATAGCTTATGGCAATTTCATACTCTTTGAAATGGTGCCATGGGACCTTTACATCCAAGCTCTTGTTTGACATCTCATTGGAAGGGGCATTGGATAAATACTTTAAAGGGGAAAACAATTCAGTATATTGGTGAAAGGAGAGGGGAGTGTGGGACTTAACCATAGCTTTTTTAAAAAGTCTGAGCTGCTTGGCTTTCTCTGCTGTGTTACACTTGACAAACAAATTATTTGTGTTTTAAGTTGCTTCTTTGTAAGTGAAACTGCCAACTGTTCAGTTAAGTGGGGAAATTCAACTTGTGTAATCATTTTCCTCTCCCTCTGACATTGTGGACTGTTTGGTGTTTTCCTGTTTAACTGATTATGTTGGTCACAGTGTAGTATTGTAATAAGTAGGAAGAGATCATAGATTGGATTGATTAACTCATTGTACTTGGTGTAAAATATTGACCAGCAACCTTTGGACTGAGTATTGTTAAGTATTTCACCTGGCATTGCTGTTGCTGGAGATTTGGATGAACAGGAAATATGTCATGAAAGGATTGTCCTATAGAAATCGTTTAATGATAACACTGATCATTCTGTCGATCTGAAGAGGTGATCGTAAGTAAACTATTGCTTTGCCTTTCTCTTAGCAACTTCTCCCTTTTACTGTCTTGTTGAGTTCAGTCCTTATTTATTCATCTATTTAATTAATCACCCTTCACCCTACTGTTCCATGACTACCTTTATCCTCCCAGAGCACAGGAAATAGTTTGCCCTTTTAATTAGAGTTTTTCACAGGGTTTGTCTGATTCAATGCAGGGAGGAGGTTTGCATCTCACTTCTGTATACTACTTTCTTGTTGAATAAACTCTCTGATCTTTTGGGGAATCTGTGCAGTGCTAATATAGAACAGGAAAGGAAAGAAAAAGAGAAAACATGGATTGAGTTGTGCCTTTGACGTACTCAGGATGTTCCAAAGTTAATGATTCCTTGTTGAAATATTGTTTTATAGAAAAAAATGATTGCTGGTTTGCATGCAAGCTCCCACAAATAACTAATTTATTTGGACCATGGAAAAGAAAAAGGTACCAGCAGTTAGAGGAGTGAAGTATAATGTGGAAAAATGAGAGGTATGGACTCTGATAGGAAAAATAGAGGAGCTGAATGTTATTTAAATGGAGAAAGGCTGGAGAAAGCTACAAAACAGAAGGATTTGTGAGTCCTTGTGTATAAATCATAAAAAGCTAGCATCCAAGTTCGGCGGGTAATAGGGAAGTGAAATGGGATATTGGCTTTTATTTCAAAGGGAATGGAGTATAAAAGAAGGAAGATTTTGTTAAAACTATACAAAGTATGAGTCAGATCACAGCTGAACTACTGTGAATAGTCTTTGAGGTCTACAACACAGAAAAAGTCCCTTCAGTCAATAGAGTCTGGTCAAAATCAACCACCTAACTATTCTAATCTCATTTTCCACCCCATAGCCTTGCATGCCTAGGTATTGCAAATGCACCGTCTAGGTATTTATAGAGTCATAGAATCATATAGCATGGAAAGAGACCCTTTGGTCCAACCAGTCCATGCTTAACATAATCTCAAATTAAACTAGTACCACCTGCCTGCTCCTAGTCCATATCCCTCCAAACCTTTCCTACTCATGTACTTATCGAAGTGTCTTTTAAATATTGTAATTGTGCCCACATCCACCACTTCCTCAGGAATTTCATTCCACACATGAAGTACCCACTGTGTTTAAAAAAAATGCCCCGCAGTCTTTCTTAAATCCCTCTTCTCATCTTAAAAAAAAAATCCCCCAGTCATGAAATTCCCACCTTAAGGATAAGACACCTAGCATTAACCCTATACATAACCGTCATGATTTTATAAACTATTATAAGGTCTCGCTTAAACCTCTAGTGGGAAAAGACCCAACCTATCCAGCCTTTTTTTATAACTTAAACCTTCCATACCCAGCAATATCCTGGTAAGTCTTTTTTGAACCCTCTCTAGCTTAATAATATCCTTATTATAACTGAGCAACCAGAACTGGACACAGTACTTCAGAAGAGGCCTCACCAATGTCCTGTACAAGCTCAACATGACTTCCCAGCACCTAAGCTCAAAGAACCAAGCAATGAAAGCAAGTGTGCTGAATGCTTTTTTAACCACCTATATGTGATGCAAACTTCAAAGAATTATATACTTGAACTCTTAGGTCCCCCTAATGAGGGTTTCTGCCTCTATCACCCTACCAGGCATTTCAGACCCCTTTGTCTAAAGATACACTGGCATTGTTGTCAGTCCAGAGAAGGTTTGCTAGGATAATAATGGATCTGGAAGGACTGTCTTAGGAGAAATTGAATAGGTTGGGCCTATGCTCATTGGAATTTCGATAAAGTTGGAATGAGGCAACTTTATTGAAATATACAAGGTTCTTTGGGGACTTGACAGGATAGACACAGATTGTTTTCATTAGTGGGAAAACCTCGGGTCCAAGGGCATAATTTCAATAAGAGGTCGGTCATTTTAAGCCAGGTGAGGAATTTCTTTTCTCAGAAGTGAATCTCTGGAATTCTTCAGTGCAGAGGGCTCCTGAGGCTGGATTGTTAAGTGTATTCAAGGCTGAGAGATTATTCATTGGTGAAGGATCAAAGGTAATAGGGTAAAGTTAGGAAAGTGGATTTGAGGATTATTAGATTAGTTGTGATCTCATTGGGCTGATGCGCTGAATGACCTACTTCTCCTTCGCACTGTGGTCTTAGTTCCACTTCCAGCCCTAATACTTTGACTCAGTGAGCATGAAATAATTACTTGCCCTTCTCTCGTCCCAGCAAAAGTTATTTTATGGGTAAAATTTACTCTTTTGTTTAATGGGTATAATTTAGCTTTTTGGAGGGGTACATGCAGACATAGGACTTGGAGCTGGAGTAGGTCATTCAACACCTTGAACCTGCTCCACCATCCAATAAAATCATGACTGATCTGATAACTCCACATTTCCTCCTAACCGGAAAGCTGTTCCTTCCTTGTTTACTAAAAATCTACTTCCAGTGTCTGAAGAGCAGTCAAAGACTGTTTTTGCTGTCTTTTGAGGAAGAGAATTATGACCCTTTGACAAATTCTCATCACAGTCTTAAATGGGTAATTCCTTATTTTTAAACAATGACCCCTACTTATAGATTTTCCAAAGAAGGAAAATTCCTTTTCAACTCTACTTTGTCAAGACCCGTCAGGATGTTTCAGTCATATCACCTGTTTTTCTTCTAAACCCCAATGGATATAAGCGTAGTCTATCTGCCCATTCCAATTATTAATAGAGTAAACCTCTGAACTGCTTCCAATCCATTTATATTCTTTCGTGAAATAAGGAGACTAATTCTTCACATTAGGTGTGGCCTCACCAATTCCCTGTATGTCTGAAGTATAGTCTACTCTCATACTCAGTTCACCTTGGAATAAATGATAACATTCTATTTGCTTTGCTACTTGCTCTGCCTCTGTCACCCTTACAGGCATTTCGGGCCCCTTTATCTAAAGATATACTTTTGCGATTCATGCACCTGTGCACCCACGCCCCTCTGCATTTCCTGAGTTCCTCCCTCCCTTCCAGAAAAAGCAGTAGATCGGGAAATAGGTAGGAAAAATATTCCCTAAGGAAAAGGCTAATGCTAAATACCTTCAAGTTATCTGTCATCTCCTTATTTATTCACCAGATTTCTCTCTGCAGGACCAATGTTCACTTCGTTAACCTTTTTTATTGTAAAATATCTTATTGTGGATGAGCTGGAAGAATTAGATCCCATATTGACTAAGCATATTCTCCTACAAGTGATGTCTTTATGCTGTATTTCCAGATTGCTGAGATTGTAGAATCCAAGGAAGAGTCCATCACAAAGTCAGCCCTGTACAGAGCTTTGGTGTTGATTGCTCTAGCTCAGCAGGGAAAGCAGCCTTCTCCAAAACTACTAGAGAATATCACACAAGGTACAGTGAATCTACTTAGAGTCATAGAGTCATATGGCTCAGAAACAGGCCCTTCTACGTAACTCATCCATGTCGACCAGGTTTCCTAAACTGAACTAGCTCAGAGTGTAGTTTAATGTCTCACTTGGGACAGCACATCTAACAGTGCAGTACTTGATTCAGAGTAATGGCTTTTCTGTTGTCCTAGTCTCTGCAAAGGGACTTGAAGCCACTGTCTTGTTTCTGAGGCATGACTGCTATCCGCTGAGCCACAACATATAGAATAGATTAGATTAGATTAGATTAGATTAGATTACATTTACATTTCAGCGTGGAAAAAGGCCCTTCGGCCCAACAAGTCCACACAGACCCGCCGAAGCGCAACCCACCCATGCCCCTACATTTACCCCTTACCTAACACTACGGGCAATTTAGCATGGCCAATTCCCTAACCTGCACATCTTTGGACTGTGGGAGGAAACCGGAGCACCCGGAGGAAACCCACGCAGACACGGGGAGAACGTGCAAACTCCACACAGTCAGTCGCCTCAGGCGGGAATTGAACCCGGGTCTCAGGCGCTGTGAGGCAGCAGTGCTAACCACTGTGCCACCGTGCCGCCCATATGTAGAAAGGGAAGTGTTGAGCAGGGGAAAACTTAAGTTGAGGGGAAGGAGGTTTTTATTTTGTCGTTTTAAACATTGCAGTGAAATGAAGTATCTATTGGGAATTCATCCGCAAGCTTGTAGTGGTGTTGAGAAGTGTCAGATTGTGGGGTAGGTTGCGTTCTGTATGGTGTTCTTTAATAAGCTAATTCTTCCCAAGAATATCCAAAACCTCGGTTGGGTGAGCTAGAGTCAATCCGGATGCAGACTCACGGGAATCCGATTCTCCTGTCAATGACTCTGCAAGATCTGCTGCATGTTGACACGGTGCAGGTGGAACTAATTCCAGAAAAGAAGGGTCTCTTTCTAAAACATGTGGAGTATGAACTTTCCAGCCAGGTGAGTTTTGCTCAGGACTTGATCCTTCATGGTGTTGTTCTGGAATATCTTAGATCTCTTCTTCAGTGAACTTTAATCTTCCTTCCTGTGTCCTCATACCTACATAGACTCCTGGTCCACCAAAGCTTCAATTTTAATATTTCCACCCTTGTATTCAAATCCCTCCATGGTCTTTGCAGTCCCTATCTCTGCAACCTCCTTAAACTCTCCATGATCTCTTCCTCTTGTGCACCCTGACTTGCTTTGTCCCAGCATTTATGGTTGTGTCTTCAGCTGTCTAGGCTGTAAGATTTGGAACTCCTTCCCTAAACATTTCTTTTAAGACAGCTCCTTAAAACCTACCTCTTTGAACAAGCATTTGTCTTCTCTGGCTCAATGTTTTTATCAACATTTGTGGAATCACACATGTGACGTGACTTACAACATTTTGCTACTTTTAAAGGCACTGTTTAAATGTACGTTTTAAAAAACTTGCTTGGTGTGAACTGAACTTTTGCCTGATTGTTTAATTTTTTTGTTTTTCATTTAACCTTGATTGGTTCACTGCAATATGAATGTTGACCCTTGACACCTTGTTGCATTTCCTTTCAGAGATTCAAGTCATCTGTTTATCGACGATACAATGATTTTGTGGTGTTTCATGAAGTGCTCCTCCAGCGGTTCCCATATAGAATGGTGCCAGCATTGCCGCCAAAAAGAATGCTAAGAGGTAAAAGCATTGTGTGGCTAAATGGTTATATAGTTGTGAAATTGAAGTCTATCCAAGTGTGCATTTTCTTCTGGTGTATGTTTTGGGGATCAGATAAAAAGTTCTGAAGTGGTTTTTAATGCTTCAGAGCAGGTGTAGGAAACACTCATAGCTTGAGGAAAGCTCATTTTAGTTTTGCAGGAGGCTTGGCTGGAGCTGGAAAAGTAAGACAGTCTCTTCTGAAGAGAGGGGATGTTTTTAGACTGGTAAGGAATAGGTTACCTCACTATAAAAAGTCGAGGGTGTGGTGCTGGAAAAGCACAGCAGGTCAGGCAGCATCAGAGGAGCAGGAGATTCGATGTTTTGGGTAAAAACCCTTCATCAGGAATGAGGCTGTGAGCAGAAAGGTTGGTGAGATAAATGAGAGTGGGACATATAAGCTCAGAACACCACCCACGCTCCTCCACCTCCTCCAAGACTTAATTTTCTTGCCCCCCCCACAATGCCTTATCTTAACCATGGGCATTAAGTCCCTATACACCTCTATCTGCCATGACAAGGGTCACTGAGCCCTCTGTTTCTTCCTCTCCTGGCGTCCCCACCAGTACCCTTCCACTGACACTGTCATTCGTTTGGCTGAACTGGTCCTCACCCTCAATAATTTCTCCTTTGAATCCTCCTACTTCCTTCAGATGAAAAGGATAGCCATGGGTACCCGTATTGGCCCCAGCTATGCCTGTCTGTTGGTTGCGTGGAACTGTCCATCTTCCGCAGTTACATTGGCACTATTCCCCACTTTTCCTCCGCTACATTGATGATTGATGTATTGGCAACACCTTGCCCTCCCATGAGAAGGTTGAACAGTTCATCAACTTCATCAACATCTTCCACCCCAACCTTAAATTCATCTGGGCCATCTCTGACACCTCCCTCCCTTTCCTGGACCCCTCCATCTCCATCAACAGTGACCAACTCAACACTGACATCTCTCTCAAACCCACAGCTACCTGAACCACACCTCCTCCCACTCTGCCTCCTGTAAAAACGCTATTCCTTATTCCCAATTCCTCTGACTCTGCTGCATCTACTCCCCAGGAGGACCACTTCCACCACAGAGCATACACCAGATGGCCTCCTTCTTCAAAGACCATATTTTGCCCTCCTGTGCATCTCATCCACTTCCTGCACCTCCCCCCTTGAACCCTACGCCTCCAGCTGCAACAAGGACAGAATCCCCCTGGTCCTCACCTTCCACCCCACCAACCTCCATATACATCGCATCATCCTCCGCCATTTTCGCCACCTACAAACGGACCCCACCACCAGAGATATATTTCTCCCCACCCCTATTCTCTTTCCGTCAAGGCACAAAGGAGCCTTCCACATCCATCAGAGTTTTTCCTGCACTCCCACATGTCATTTATTGTGTCCATTGCTCCTGATGCGGTCTCCTCTACATTGGGGAGAGTGCTTCAGAGAACATTACCGGGACATTCGCACCAACCAACCCCACCACCCCATGACCAAACACTTCAACTCCCCTCCCATTCTGCCAAGGACATGCGGGTCCTGGGACGCCTCCATCACCACTCCCTAACCACCCGACACCTGGAAGAAGAACGCCTCATCTTCCGTCTCGGGACCCTCCAAGGCATCAATGTGGACTTCACCAGTTTCCTCATTTCCCCTCCCCCACCCTATCCCAGTTCCAACCTTCCAACTCGCCAACGCCCTCATGACCTGTCCATCATTCTTCCCACCTATCCGCTCCATCTTCTTCTCCAACCTATCACCATTACCCCCACCTCCACCTACTTATTGCACTCTTAGCTACATTCTCTCCCAGCCCCATCACCCTCCCATTTATCTCACCACCACCTCAGCTTACAGGCTTATTCCTGATGAAGGGTTAATGCCTGAAATGTTGGTTCTCCTGCTCCTTGGAAGTTGCCTGACCTGTGTTTTTCCAGCACCACACTTTCAACTTTGATCTCCAGCATCAGCAGTCCTCATTTTCGTCCATCTCACTGTAAGAAGTCTAGATTACAAATTCTAGACCAGAAGTGTTGGCTTAAAACTCTAAAGGGGTTATTTGAAGCTGAGATGGTCTAAACTCAGTCGTATGAAAGCTCAGGGAAAGGGCTGCCAGACTCTCAGGACTGAGAATTGAAGTCAACACAAGTCCTGTAGATGTGTTAAAGGATTTTTTTTTCTGGCTAGATTACTGTAAAGGAGTAAAAGCCTCTGATTTATTGAACCAAATTAGCCACCTTCTGTGCTTGTGTTTGTGAAAGGCCACCTGATCAAAAATAAACAAACAACAAAATATGAATATCTAAAAAACTATGTTTCAGTCTGAGATCTGATTTGACCATGAATAATATCGGCTTGGATCAGAACATTGACCGGTCAGTTACTTGAAATAATGCTTGCTGTCGAGAATGGCAGAAGACTGATACATTAGTAGGAGTGGTTGTTTTAAAATAACAACGGTTTGGAGGTTTTAGTAATGTGGCTGCTTTTTTATGTGTGTTATTGTATGCATTGAACTGTTTTCAATTCCCTCTTTTTCTCTCCACTCCAACTCAGCTGACCGTGAGTTTATTGAGTCTCGGCGACGTGCTCTAAAGCGTTTTATTAACCTGGTGGCTCGTCACCCATTCTTCTCTGAAGATGAGCTTCTCAATATCTTCCTGTGCTTCAATGGTCCAGTGCGTATACAGTAGATTAACTTCCTGGATTGATCGATTTGTTATTTCTGAAATGCAAGTAGCCTTTCTTTGAATGACTGGTTGGAGAGTTTGAGCAAGTAGTGAACAATGGTTCCTATCCAGAGGAGTGAGGGAGTGGTGTGTAATATAAAATGGTGAATGCAGGAATAATTTTTTCTCTACCAATCTCCTTATTGCTGAATTGCGATTTCAACTCATTCATGGGAGAGTTGTTGAGTGAAACCAAGTCAAACATTTCCCTTTGGGGTATGTAGCGTGGAAGAATGTGGGTGGACAGATGCTCTGTGAATGCTCATCATAGATCTGATGCCTTTCTCTTTTGAAATAGTCCAATTTTTAGCTACGCTGATACGTGGGATGGAAAGAGATAGAAGGGAGAGCGTTTCTCAGATCAACGATAACCGATGCAGTCTTACAGAAAATACACATTTTTGTAAGGCCTTGATGTCTACACTTTATAGTGAAATGGTTATTTTGACTACAAAACATTGCATGTAATTAATCTTGTTTTATTCATTTGTGGGACGTAGGTGTTGATGGGTTGGTCAGTATTTATTACCCTCTCTAGTTGCCCTTGAGAAAGTGCTGGAGAGCTGCCTTGAGCATTCTAGTCCACTGTGGCAGAGAGACCCACAGTGAAGTTAGGGAGGAAATTCCAGGTCTTTGTCCCAATGATGTCAGGACAATGGTAATGTATTTCCAAGTCAGGATAGTGAGTGACTTGCAGGGGTGGTGTTCCCATGGGACCATTGTTGCCTGTCTCCTAAGTAGTAGTGATTGTGGGTTTTAAAGGTGCCCCCTAAGGGGCCTTGGTGAATTTCTGCAGTGCATCTTGCAAATGGTACACAAAGCTGCTGAGCGTTAGGGGTGGAGGGCATTTATGTTTGGGATGTGGTACCAATCAGCGAGGCTGTTTTGTCTTGTATGGTGCCAAATATCTTGTGTTATTGGAGCTGCAAGTCATCCAGGCAAGTGGGGAGTATTCCATCTCATTCTTGACTTAAGCATATACATGCTGGACCAACTTTGGGGATTTGGGAGGTGAGTTACTCTGGGAAGTATTCCTAGCCATTGCATTTATATAGCTAGTCCAGTTGAGTTTCTGGTCAATGGTAACCCCACGATGTTGCTGGTGGTTGATTCAGTAATGGTAATACCATTGAATGTCAAGGTGCAATGGTGACATTCACTCTTATTTAAGATGGTCATTGCCTGGCATTTGCCTGGTGAAAATGTTACTTTCCATTTCTTAACTCAAGCCTTTATTGTCCAGGTCTTGCTACATTTTAATGCGGATTTTTCCAGTATCTGCGGTATTGCAAATGGTGCTGAACATTGTGCAATCATTGGCAAACATTCCCACTTCTGACATTAGGATAACAGGAGGGTCATTGAAACAGCTGAAGATGTCTGAGCCTAAGTCACTACCCTAAGGAATATAGTCGCCTTTTCACTCAATGACGAGATAACATTAAGAATAATTTCTTGTGTGTTAAAACATGATACGCCAACAATTAATGAGTGTTGCTGATGACTAGATGTTTTCTAATGTCCTTTTTAAATTTTATAGTAAATTAGTTTTCTATCTTGGTGGCTCTTGTGTCCTTTCAGGAAAAAGATTTCCTAAAGGACACAAGAGCCACCAAGACAGAAAACTGATTTGTGACTCTTGTTCCCTGTCAATGGGGCCCACTCTTAACTACCATCCAAAATGTCCAACTGAGTCACACTCTTTGAAACTGTTGGTGTCTGCTATTAACTAGGAGGAGCAATAAGTGCTGGCCTTGCCAGACACATCCTGACTATGAAGTAAAAATTAATTTAAGATTGTCCCTGTCCTTAAAATAGGATTGTAAAGGTTTTTTGCTTTTTGTTTTGATTAAGGATATTCAAAATAAGATTCGAGAATCTTTGCGAGGAGTTGGTGATGAGTTTATGACATGTGAAATCGCAACAACAGCCAAGGTAATGATTGGAGCTCTGCTGTTGGAAGTTAAATATTTATTTGGCTAATTGTTGATGCTGTATGTATTAATGGTACTGTCAGAAGGGTTTCATTGATAGTTGTGTCCTCTTGCAAAGCAACTTAAAATATAATTATTGATCATGTTCTATATTTGAGTAGTCTGCAGAGAACATTCTGGAATCTAACATTAAGAATTGTTGGCGACAGATCTATTGAGGGAGTGCATTATACCCTGTTGAACAACTTTTATTGAGTGACATGAAAGGATCTGTACTGTGGTTTTGAATATGGGGGCTCCAGATGGTGCATAAGAACAGAAGTCAACTTTTCAGTACCTTGAACCTGTTCTGATGTCCAATTAAACTGTGGCTAATCTGTCCCTCAAAAACATTTGCATGTCTTTGTTTCATATTATGTAACATCATGACATAATGTAAACCTTTATCTCCTTAAGGAATTTTAAATTGGTGTTTTGGGAAAAGGAGGTTTCCATATGTCTTTTAAAGAAATAACTAAACCACCTGTTTCAATGTTGGTTATGGGATAAGTATTTTGGACAGGTCACGGGGGTGCGGGTGGGGGCTGCTCTGCTTTTTGAATAATGCTTACATGCTGCTGCCAGGCTAGATTTCAGACAGCTATGATTATGTGATGCTGAGTGTTGAAAATGTGTTGTTGGAAAAGCGCAGCAGGTCAGACAGCATCCAAGGAACAGGAGAATTGACGTTTCGGGCATAAGCCCTCAGGAAGGGCTTATGCCCGAAACGTCGATTCTCCTGTTCCTTGGATGCTGCCTGACCTGCTGCGCTTTTCCAGCAACACATTTTCAGCTCTGATCTCCAGCATCTGCAGTCCTCACTTTCTGCTAAGATGAGTGTGTCAATTTAGATTCTGTGCTCGAGTCTCTGGAACTCAAGTTTATAAACACAATATGCCAATTGTGTTTGACACTCTGCAGTTGCTCACTTCAAGGAAGGAGGTGTCCAGCAGCAATTGTGTGAATGAAGGAAAAGACAATAATTACTGGTGCATAAATTCCACATGTTCAATTGTTTATGTAAACAATTTTCTTCTTACACCCCACCCAAACCCATGTAAAATGCAGGAACTACTTCCTCCTGATATTCAGGCTCAGTTTGGTGCCAGTAGAGAGCTGATTCGAAACATCTATAACAGCTTCCATAAGCTAAGGGACCGAGCAGAGAGAATGGCAAACAGATCTGCCGAGAATGCCACCGATCTCCTGCTGTTTGGGAAGGAGCTGAGGCAAGTGTTCAGACTTTCCACAATGTAGATTGTTTTGTCACAACCTGGTTGCCTGATGCTGTGGACCTGTGTCTGGAATTTTGAACAACTTTAAGATTTGTTTTTGTCAAACTTGCTAATCCCTGTGTCATGTACTCTTCCTTATTTGTGCCCCTCTACAGCTCTGCTTGGATTTGGGGATGGGCCAAGGTGCTTTTTTTTTGTTCTTTTTCACCTTTCTCTCAGCTTAGTAGGAGAGCTCTGTGTATTTTCGTAGCTTTCTCTTTCTTGCTGTCTCTCTTTCTTTCCCCTACTCAATCTCACCACTCACCTCTGGAAGTATTTTTGTCAAGGTTAATCTGGATGGGTAGTGATACACCTTTTTTTGTCATGGAGTTCAGTATTGAAATCAGTCACTCCATATTCTTGCAGTGTTGAGCAGAAGGGTATGATGTAGTTCTGTGTGGAGAGAGGGAAATATTGAGCTGACTGCATTTGGTGACAGTTTAATGGAGCAGTTCAGTTCAAAGACATTGGATAAGAAAGGTGAGGAAAAGTACAGAAGAAAATGAAGTCAACTTAAAATGTATCGTTTTCAGCTGGGTATGGGGGACATCATGCACAATGAGGCATTGAAAACTTTTTGTGGGTGGACTTTGATAATGAAAACTTATAGTGATTATATTTTGGAAGCTGTTGGCTCAACTAGGTTTCAAGTAATACATAGCAATAGCAATCACCATTTGCAAATTACATAAGTATTGAACAGAATTCTGTTCAGTGAAGGAGCGAGAAGAATTAATTTTCAGGAATTCAAAAGGCAATATGTACCAGTGAAGTGCAAGATAGAGGGTGAAAGGGAGAGAAAGCAAGAGACAGAATGTTTTTTTGCCTGGCAACTGTATGATTGGAAACAGCTGTAGTTTGCTTGTTTTCACAGGCGTGGAATTATACAGAAAGCGTCAAGTTATAGGGTCAGTGACTGAATGAGACTCAAAATAGCAACTGCCTGCATTCCCCAGGAGAAGTCCAGGGGCCATCATGAATTAAAGTGGAGAAATACTTCTGGTGCTTTATTGCAGGAAATTTTTGTGCTGACAGAATTCAATCTCCTGCAGGCTGAGGATACTAACTGAAGCTGACAATATGGGACTGCATGCACTGTTTTCAAGTGACAAACAAGATTAAATTGTCTTGGAGTTTAGCATGTGTTTTCTGCTTATTAAGATAAGAACAAACTTGCAAGGTTTAAGCTCCTTTCACAAACTTGCAATGTCTTAAAGCACTTACAGCCAAAGAATTAGTTTTAAAGCGAACCCCTTGTTAAATACACAAGCTTTACCAATTATTCATAGCCTGTACAGTCATACTAGTGACCAATTTCTACTTTTCTGTGGGATTTCAGTATCATTGGCAAGGATAGAATTTATTAGTACCCTTGTGGATGGGAACATGGGACTGGGACATCAGAGCTATTACAGAACCATTCCTTGGGGTGGGGAGGACAGGACTAGTAGCTCAATGTACCAGAGTTTAGATGGTACAAGAAGGATAGAAAGGATGGCAAGATAGGTGGGCTAGTGGCATTTTTGACTGGGAAAAGCATTACTGCTGTACCTGGAGAATATTTCTGAGGGATTGTCTAATAATGCCAAATGGGTGGAACTTTGAAATAAGAAGGGCCTGATCACCAAATAGGATTGTACCTATAGGCCCCCCAATAGTCTATGGGAAACTGAGAAGCAAATATGCAGATATCTGTAAGAATAATAGGGTTGTAGTAGGAGAGGATTTTAACTTAGCTAAACATAGACTAGGACTTGCCATAGTGTCAAGGTCTGAGATGCTGAGGAATTTGTTAAATGTGTTCAAAGAAATGTTCTTTATCAGTATGTGGATGTACCATCAGAGAATGAGCAACATTTGACATTCTCTTGGGAAATAAGGCAGGGCAAGTGACTGTAGTATTAGTGGGGGAGCAGTTTGGGGCCAGTGATCATCATTATATTAATTAAAAAATAGTTAGGGAAAAGGATAGGCCTTGTATAAAAGTTAAACTCTTAATTGGAGCAAGGCAAATTTTGATGGTATGAGACAGGAACTTTCAAAAGTTGATTAGATTTTCGCAGGTAAAGGGATACTGGCAAGTGAGAGACTTTGAAAAGTGAGATAACTAGAGTTAAGATGCATTATGTTCTGGGGGTTAGAGTGAAGCGTAAGGCTAGTAAGAATAGGAAACAGTGGATGAATAAAGATATTGATGCGCTAGTCAGGAATGAGGAGGAGGCATATGTTAGAGATAAACAACTGGCATCATGTAAATCTCTTGGAGTGTAAGGCGTTTCAGGGACTTTTTAAGAGAGAAATCAGGAGGGCATGACAGGGATATGAGATAACTTTAGCAGTTAAGATTAAGGATAATCCAAAGAAATTCTATAAGGACATTAAGAGCAAAGAGAAACAAGGGAGAGATTAGGGCCCTTTTAAAGACAGACCAGATTGTCAATTTGGAACCACAGGAGATGGGAGCGATACTAAATTAATATTTTGTGTCAGTTTCTGTGGAGAAAGAAATGGAGGTAGGGAACTCGGGTAAATAAATATTGATATCTTGAAAACAGTTCATCTTACAGAAGAGAAGTTGTTGAAGATCTTAAACATAAAGTTGGATAAATCTCTGGGACTTGATGGTGTATCGCAGGTTGTGGGAATTTAGGGAAGAAGTTGTTGAGCCCAACCAGAGGTATTTGTATCTTCAGCCATGAGTGAGGTGCCAGAGGATGAATAATGTGTCTTTATTTATAAAAGTGTAAAGAGAAGCCTGGAATTATCGGCCATTCAGTTCTGACATTGGTGGTGGATAAATTGCTAGGGGGATTTGGAAAGGATTTACATGCATTTGGAGAGGCAAGGACTGATCTGGGATAAACAGTATGGTTTTGTGCGAAAGAATTGAGGGAAGAGCATTAGTTGTTGTCTACATCGACCTCATTAAAGCCTTTGACAACATTCCACATGGTACATTGCAAGGTTTGTGAAGATTTGTAGCTCAGGTTGAGGTTTAGGGTGTAGGTTTGCTCGCTGAGCTGTAGGTTTGATATCCAGACGTTTCATTACCTGGCTAGGTAACATCATCAGTGGCGACCTCCAAGTGAGGCGAAGCTGTTGTCTCCTGCTTTCTATTTATATCTTTGTCCTGGATGGGGTTCCTGGGGTTTGTGGTGATGTCATTTCCTGTTCGTTTTCTGAGGGGTTGATAGATGATATCTAGATCTGTGTTTGTTTATGGCGTGTGGTTGGAGTGCCAGGCCTCTAGGAATTCTCTGGTATGTCTTTGCTTAGCCTGTCCCAGGACAGATGTGTTGTTGCTATCCCAGTCGAAATGGTGGTTTCTTTTCATCCGTGTGTAGTGCTATGAGGGAGAGAGGGTCGTGTCTTTTTGTGGCTAGCTGGTGTTCGTGTATCCTGGTGGCTAACTTTCTTCCTGTTTGTCCTATGTAGTGTTTGTGGCAGTCCTTGCATGGAATTTTGTAGACGACGTTGGTTTTTTTTTTAGATTACATTACAGTGTGGAAACAGGCCCCTCGGCCCAACAAGTCCACACCGACCCGCCGAAGCGCAACCCACCCATACCCCTACATTTACCTCTTACCTAACACTACGGGCAATTTTAGCATGGCCAATTCACCTGACCTGCACATCTTTGGACTGTGGGAGGAAACCGAAGCACCCGGAGGAAACCCACGCAGACATGGGGAGAACGTGCAAACTCCACACAGTCAGTCGCCTGAGGCGGGAATTGAACCCGGGTCTCTGGCGCTGTGAGGCAGCAGTGCTAACCACTGTGCCACCGTGCTGCCCATAACCACGGTTTTGTCCGTGGGTTGTACTGGGTCTTTTAAGTTTTAGTTTTTGTTTGGGAGTGTTGGTGGGTTTGTGTGCTACTAGGATTCAGAGGGGTCTTAGTAGTCTGGCTGTCATTTCTGAAACTTCTTGGTATGATAAGGTGGTTAGGGTTTCTGACTGTGTTTGGTCTGCTTGTCGTGGTTTGTTCTTGTCCACTGATTAATAAAGTTAGTCCACATGGGATTCGAGGTAAGCTTGCCAGTTGGATACAAAAGTGGCTTGACAGTAGGAGACAGAGGGTGATAGTGGATGGTTATTTTTCAGACTGGAGCCCTGTGACCAGCTGTGTTCTGCAGAGATTAGTGCTGGGTTCACTGTTGATTTCGATAAGAATTTAGGAGGCATGATAAGTGAGATTGTGGATGATGCCAATATTGGTGATGTTGTGACAGTGAAGAAGATTCTTGAAAATTACAAAGAAATCTTGATCAATTGGCTGAGGAGCAACAGCTGGAGTTTAGATAAATGCAAGGTACTGCATTTTGGTAAAATGAGCAAGTGCAGGACTTACGCAGTTACTTACAAGGCTCTGGATAGTGTTGTCAAACAGAGACCTAGGAGTTCAGTTACATAGTTATTTGAAAGTTGTGTCACGGGTAGGCAGTGGTTAAGAGTGCGTTTAGCATACTTGCCTTCATTGCTCAGACCATTTGAGTATAGGAGTTGGGACATTGTGTTGGCTTTGTACAGGATGTTCGTGAGGCCACTTTCGGAGTACTATGTACAGTTCTGGTTGCCATTCTGTAGGAAGGATATTATTAAATTGATGACGGTTCAGAAAAACTTTACACGGATGTTGCCAGGACTAAACAGTTCGAATTTCTGTAGGATGGGTGAGTTCAAAGCTAGGGTGTATGTTTTTAAGGTTGGAGGAGAAAGATTTAAGGGGCAATTTTTTCATAATGGTGCTTCATATGTGGAATGAACTGCCAGAGGAAGTGGTAGATATAGATGCAGTTATAACATTTGAAAGACCTTTGGATTGGAAATGTTGAGAGGGAAATGGGCCAAATGCAGGCAAATGGGACTGGATTGGTTTGGGGAAACTTGTTCGGCATGGACAAAGTTGGACTGAAAGGTCTGTTTCCATTCTGTATGACTCTGATTCTAGTGACCTGCCACTTTGAACTAAAGCAGTCCCAAATTGTTGTTTGGAAGAATGCTCCAGATTTTGACTTGGTGACTATAAAGCAGTACAGCGGATTCTGCAGATGGCATATGCCCAAGTTTGATTTTTTTAAAAAGTTGTTCCTGGGTTGTGGGCTTTTCTGGCTTATTCTGTAGTTATTGCCCATCTTTAATTAACTTTTGAGAAGTTGTGGTGAGTCATTGCAGTTGCACTCACAAATATGTTTGAAAGGGAGTTTCAGGATTCTGACCCAGTGACAGTGAAAGAATAGTGAAAGGGTTCGAAGTGAGGAATCTGTTGCTTGGAAGGAACTTGCAGGTAGTGGTTTTCCTGTGCATCTGCTGCCCTTGTCCTCCTCGGTTGTAGAGGTTGAGAACAGAATAGAATATCCTTTTATTGTCATGTGCACTTGAACAATTACAGTGAAAAACTTATAATGTCACCTCTTGGTGCCAGTTTAGGTACTGGGTACCCAAGTACAGAAATTTAGGTTCTGTATGTAAGTTTACTCGCTGAGCTGGAAAGTTCATTTTCAGACGTTTTGTCACCATATCAGGTAACGTTATCAGTGAGCCTCTGGTGAAGCACTGGTGTTAGTGACCCGCTTCTATTTAGTGTTTGTACTTCCTTGGGTTGGTGATGTCATTTCCTGTTCTTTTTCTGAGGGTGGTAAATGGGGTCCAAGTCGATGTGTGTGTTGATAGGGTTCCAGTTGAAATGCCATGCTTCTTGTCTTTGTTTGGCTTGCTATGGAAGGATGTGTTGTCCCAATTGAAGTGGTGTCCTCCTTCATCTGTATGTGAGGATACTAGTGAGATTAGGTAATGTCTTTTTGTGGCTAGTTGATGTTCTTGTATCCTAGTGGCTAGTTTGTTGCCTGTTGTCCAATGTAGCGTTACAGTTCTTGCAAGGTATTTTGTAAATGGCATTAGTTTTGCTTGTTGTCTGTATGGGGTCTTTCAAGCTAATTAATTAGCTGCTGTTTTGTGTGTTGGTGCGTTTGTGGGCTGCCATGATGCCAAGAGGTCTGAGTAGTCTGGCAGTCATTTCTGAGATGTCTTTGCTGTAGCGGAGAGTGGCTAGGATTTCTGGATGCATTTTGTCTGCTTGTTTGTTGCTGAGAAATCGGTGGACTGCATTCATTGAGTACCCGTTCTTTTTGATTACAGGTGATTTTTCCCTGCTCTTTGTAGTTTCTCTGTGCTGCAGTGGCTCATTGAAATGATGTTCTAATGCAGCTTTGTGGGTGTTGGGATGATTGCTACTGTAGTTCAATATTTGGTCCATTATGTGATGTTTTCCTGTAGATGCTCCTTTGGCTCTTTCCTCTACAGTGACATCTAGGAGTGGCAGTTTGTTGTTGTTTTCCTCTTTAGTGAATTTTATGCCAAAAAGGATATTATTGATGGTCTTGAAGGTTTTCTCCATGTAGTGGACCCAAATTTGGATTGGGTATTTGGTTGGCAGAGCTAACTTTTTTAAAAATCAGCATGGGAAAACACAATTTAAAAGTCCCGAATGAGAATAAAGTGTGTCTATAAAGTGCGAGGGTAGTTTAAGACGTTGAAGGGGGTGGAAACTGGTGCGAAGAGGGAAAGAAAGAAATTGCTGAGCAGAGGACCTCTGACTGGAGCATCTTACTCTGATTGTGGGTGTGGCCTTGTTGGAACCCTGCTCTCGGCGCCGAATTGATAAAGTGGAGATTTGAGACGGCCCAGGGAAACCCTTGTGGACTTAGATCTGTAAAGCCTCTCTCTCGGTTCGTCCCGGAGATCGTACTGTTTGGAAGTCTGGAATAAAAACCTCTGAGACAGTTTAGTTGAATTTTAGTCATCCCCTTTATTCATTAATAGCATCACTGTTACAACATAGCACTGATCCCTATAAGCTAAACTAACTAGGTTCTAATAATCTCACAGAATAGGGTACCAGCTCTTCAAGTGCCCCAGCAGGCTACTCCGATGTACTGATACAAAGTGGGTTCCCTTTAGGCAAATTTTTTTTAAAAAATTGCATGGTCTTCATTAGACAGATAACAGTTGTAAAGAAGAAAAGTTAATTGACAGGTCTGTGTATGCTTGACCAATCACTCCTACAGGCCCTAAGCCATTCATCAGGTGGGAAAAACTTACCCAACCGAGTTAGGTGCCTGCTAGTGAGATAACCACCTATTATAAAGAGGTACCAGTCTGAGCTAATTGGAGAGTTCATAAGGTAAACCTGCACAGCTCACGTCTGATACAATTATTTTACAAAATGGCTTCTTAGCAAGAAGGGCAAACGTTTGACCATAAAATAGCTTCCTGACACATTGTGCCAGAATCTCTTCAATGTGAGGCTTAGAATAACTTTTTTTTTTAAAGCTAGGAACAGACTCCTTTTTAAGCACTGAATCATTCTGTACCCAAGGTTGAGATGTTATCAGAAGGTTGCACTTAAACTGAATCATTAGTTTTCAAATTAAACATGCTTTCTTTTCAGGGTTGTGATTCAAATTCAATTAAGACATTAAGATTGATTGGTTAGAATTGATAGTGGGACAGTCTGTCAGATCTGCAGAGTGGTCTGCAACAACAGTAAGTAAGTTAAAGCTTCATCAATATTACCTTTTACAGAGTTTGTATTTAATAACCGGTAATGGCTACTCAATATCATCATAAAGTCCCAAAATGTAAATAAATTCAATCCACAGCAGATAAGTACGAAGAGTTAATTTTCTATTGGCTTCAATAGTCTCAGCATTAAAATGGTCTCTCTCTCTAGTATCCTTTTGAACTCTTAAGTCATGGTCGTCTAACAGCAAAGATGTTTTTCTCTCTGTGCCTGTCCCATTTGCAAGGAATAATAAGAATCCATTATAATTGACAGGATCTGACCGTTGATTACAAGGTTTTTAATAGTACCGAGTTTCGTTTCAGGCTCAGAATCAAACATTGTCATTAATTTCACAAGGGAATGACTGTGAATATTATCACTTGGTGTCCTGTTCACACAGATTCACCGATGCTTAGGCAAATGTTCTTAATTTCCTTCCAGCATTCTGTTATCACTTGGTGAGCCCAGATGTCTCTATCTTCTGCATTTCTTGAGTTCCCCCTTTTTTCTGAGCCTTCCTGCCTGCCTGTTTTTGAGTGCAATAAATGTGTTCTATAATTCAGCATTACATTTTAGTCTAAATGTTTAAAGACAAGTTTTAAGGCTGTAGACTTTCTCACCTCTTTTTACAAGTCTATGAGGTGCAGTACCCCAATTGTTAGGAAGGGCGTTACAAAGTTTTGATCCATTGCCAGTGAAGGAACCTATAGTTCTAAGGTAGGATTCTGGGTTGCTTGGAGTGGAGCTTGCTGGTGGTTGTGCTGTTGCATATCTGTTGCTCTTGTCCTTCTGGATGCTGAAGGTTGTGAATTTGGAAGATCTTGTCCATGAACCTTGGTGAATTGTTGGAATCGTGTAGATGTCACACATTACCATCACTGTCCATCAATGATGGGGATCCAGTCCAGGGGTTTGCTTTGTGTGGTCAGGAGTGATTTTTCTAATGTGTTTCTCTGCTTCTGTTACAGTCTTATTTCTCTAACTTATATTTTTAAAAATGTATTGCAGTATCTTAGGCTCTGATACAACGCCAGTTCCATCATGGGCATCAGCAGCAAGCAACACGTGGAGTACTCTGAAGCAAGCCCTTAAAGGCTTATCTGTGGAGTTTGCATTACTTGCTGACAAAGCTGCACAACAGGCAAGTCCAGTAGTTGGAAACTGACTTCTGCCACTCGACTGCAAATATGTAAGGTCTGACATTTGCAAGGCGCATTTCGTGATGTGCAAAACCCAGTGAAGTACTTTGTAATTGTCTAATTTTTCAAGAGTTATTTGCTACACAGCATGTTCTCAAACATCAGTGTGATAATTGTCAAATAATTTGTCAGTTCATGACGTTGAATGAGAGTTAAACATTGGCTAGGAGATGGAGGAGAGCATTCCTGCTTTTATCAGCTCCCGGCATCTTTTATATTCCAATGAGGATAAATGAGACCTTGGTTTAAAATATCCTCTGAGAGATGGCATCCTCAATAGTGTAACATTCCATCAGTGCACAGAAAGTATCAGCCAATATTTTGAGCTTTAACTTCTGGAATGAAATATGAAATTATAATCATCTGAATCCAAGACATGGGTGCTACCCACTGAGCCTTGCTGACACTGTTCATATTAGCAATTGTAGAGTGGTGTTGCATCCATGTAATTGGGAACCTGTACCCCAGAGTCAGTAACATTTGATGGAGGTTCATGGACCATGTTGATTGTATCTGCACTACACCAAATATTTGGTGTGACTTTCAACATAGTATTTGGAGGGTGACTTGTGTGTGCCTTCCAATGGCTAGATTAAGAGTGACATTATGGCAAATTGGTCACAGGTCAACTGGAGAAGTAGAAGGAGGGACAAATGAGCTTTATTCAGAGCATAGAAACTTGCTGCACAGCTGTTAAGTTTGTTTCATGTCTTGAACAGGGGAAACGAGAAGAGGAGGAAGTGGTCGAAAAACTCAACCTCTTTCTGGATTTATTGCAGTCCTACAAGGTCAGTGCTACTACTGTAGTAATTGCGTTTGAAGCATATCCAAACTGTGTTCTAATGTGTCAGCCAGTATGCAGAAATGAGAGGTGCATTTATGTATCAGATGTAACTGTTACCTTTCTAATCAGGGTCATATTTGGACTGAGCAAATTTTGATGTAGGTGTTTTTAATTTAGTTTAGCCATAGTGCTGTTACTTGTTCCAAACAGGAAGGCTGGTCTGGCTTCACTTATTGACTGTTGAGAGTGCTCCATTCTAATATTCTGGCCAGCAATGGTGACAAGCTTTAAGAAGATGCTGATGATGTATCTGCAGGATGACACGATATAAATTAATTTAGGCAGATTTATGAACATGATATCAATTGGAAGTTTGTTTTAATCTATCAACTTCAAATTGAGTTGCTCATATTTGGAATTTTTGCTTTAAGGATTTGTGTGAACGTCATGAGAAAGGTGTCCTTCATGAGCACCAACGAGCATTGCAAAAATACAGCTCCATGAAACGGCAGATGATGAGTGTAACTGTGCAAAACAAGGAGCAGATTTCTGTGGAGCAACTGGAGTCACGGATCGTACAGGTGCTCTGCTTTTTTTATTGTTACTGAAGACTTGTCTGAATTAACTTAAGTTTAATATACCCTTCTATTGCCATGTTAAAATTATTATTTCGTCATTTGGGAACTTAGGGGATAATAGCTGTCTCTTTGATCCAACAAATATTTGATGAAGAGAAACTGATTGAACTGAGTGAATGAGTTGCTGATTCATGATCACAGGGTGTTGTGAACATTTGAAAGATGTGTAATACAATATAGTTTGAATATGGAGAATAATTCTGAGTCCAGGTCTACATTTTATGTCAAGAGAGCAATCATAAGCAGGTCTTCTCATGTTGTTGAGCCACAAGCATAAGGCTCTTCCAAGAAATTGACGTTGGTGGTTGAATGATCTTGAGCAAGGGTTTCAGGTGACAATGACTTGTGTTTACTTTTTGCCTTTAACATAGTAAAACATCCCAAACTCTGTCACAAGAGTGTAATCTAATAAAATTTGAAGGCAAGCTACGTGAAATAATTTTTGGGGAAGATAGGTGTTAAGGTGCTTCTGTAGTTGAAGAGAAGAATACCGAGCAACAGAGGTTTCAGAAAGGAATTCCAGGGACTATGTAAACTGAAGCCAAGTGCCAATGGGGAAATAATTTAAAACAAAATTAGAAATTGCTAGAGAAACTCCACAGGTCTGGCAGTATCAGTGGAGAAAGAAATAGTTAAAGTTTTGAGTCCACTGGGTCACTAGACTCAAATCATTAACTCTGCTTTCTCTCCACAGATGCTGCCAGATCTGCTGAATTTCTCCACAAAGTTCTGTTTTTGTTTCAGGTTTCCAGTGTCTGTGATTATTTCTTTATTTTGTTTTAGTGGTTGGGGGTATGCAAGAGGCCAGAATTGGAAAAGTTCGGAGATCTTGGAGAGTTTTGGAACCAGAGGAGGTTACAAAAATATGAAGGAGTGTGGCCATGGATGGTTTTGACCATGCAGATGAAAGTTTTCAACTTGAATTTCTAGATAGGGAGCCAATGTACAGTATGTTGTTTGGAAAAATGATTTTGGAAGGAAGCTGAGGCGGGGCTATGATGCAAGGTTTTGACTTTCTGAAAAGGAATGCTTTAAAACATTTAAGGGCAGAGTTTATTATTTAGGAAATATTGTAAGAATTTAGGATTAATCTAAGAATAATATGGAGGTGGTGGGTAGGGGTATGTGGAAGCTATATCATTGTGTCATAGTCCCTTTGTTCTCCCTGCTCCAACTCATGTTTCTGGTCAATTCCTGTGCAGCAGTAGCTGTCACTAATGCCATAAATACATTTACAGCAACTCCAGGTTACTTTTAAAATTGTGGCATTCCATCAGACTGGCAATAAACTGCTAAATTCTTGTGTGAGAGAGGAGGTTGAGTATAATTTCTGTAATTATGCACTGTTGTAGTTTCTGTTTCATTTTCATTAAAGTTGGCATCAAAGGAGATCTTGTATTTCAGCAAGAGAATACAATCTTGACCATGGAGCTTCGGAACTATTTCTCGATGTATTGCCTGCACCAGGAGACTCAACTCATCCATGTCTACCTACACATCATCTCCCATGTGCTGACTGCTTTCATTGATTCGCAGATTCAAGGGCACCGAGAGGTATGGGCTGGGCCTATGGTAGTGGCTAACGTTTTATAGCGATTTCTTTTGCCACTCTTCCTGCTGATTTGTGTCTTCTGGCAGTTGTCTACACAGCAGCTACATCCTTGACACTAGCTCGTATTCATTTGAACACATTTTAAGTTTATTCAGCTGTTCAACTGCACAAGGCATTGCCACTGTGTCCAACCTTTCTATGCATTCTTCATGCTTATTGGTTCTTCAGTTGATCAGGTGGCAGATGGCTCTGAAGGGGTTCATGTTTTATCATATTTAGTGTAGTTTCGATTCTCCTTCAGTGCTGTTTTGAAGTACTGGTTGAATTGCTAATTACTGAATGATGATTTTGTTTTGCCTCGTTCCAGATGAGTGAAGTGTGGAATGATTTGAAGCCGAAGCTGGGGGGTCTTCTGCCCAATGGAATGCCATCACCGCCTCTGTCTCCAGGGAATTTGCAGACACCAACCTCCATTTTACCCACAGTGAATTGAGATATTTCCTTTATTTCTGATGAATCGTGTTTTTTTTTCTTCATTCTCTATAAAAGATTCCATATTTGTTCCTTAAAAAAGGACATTATCTGCAGTATGGTTTAAAAGTTTTCACTAAATAACAGCTACACAAAGTTAGTAAACAGAAAGCCATACCATTTGCATTGGTCCACTTACTGCTGCTTGTGCAGGGATATTGGGCTGTTGAAATAAGTGTCTTCCCCCTTGATGATCTCTGGCAGTGTTGATGTATGGCCATCATTTGATATAATTAGGAGCATCACTGCATTGAATTAATCAGTGAACTTTTAGTTTGTTTTAACAAAACATTTAGGGCAATCCTCTTGAATTGCCCACAGTGCATCGGTGGGGACAGGGAACAGCCCCCCTCCAAAATAGAATCCAGACTACACTGAGCTATTTTATTGTACCTACCTTGTAACTATTAATTGCCTGCATATAAATAATGATTATATTGTTGGATGTTACTCCTTTTGCTGCTGGGAACGATTGCTTTACATTGTTCGATCTTCTTGAAAGGCAATGCTGGTTAATTGTGAAGACTCTTTCAGATGTGCTGCTTAATCCTGGAAGGTTGGGAGACACCTGATGAAGCAAACAAAAGCTTGATTCTCGGGCTGTGGTGAGGCAGAATCAATCCTATTGCTTGCTTTTTAACTGTGTATTCAATTCCATTCCTTTCCCTTTGAACTAAAAAAAGCTGAAGGACCTGATTAGTGATGCCATTTGTTTTGGACTTAGTTGAAGCTGATGGGAGCCATATTTTAAAATGGATTGTTTAGGATTTGGAGATCTTCCACCAGATTCTAATCTATGCAGTGTGGAGCATTCACTTTGACCCTAATTCACCATGGGTTTAAAGATGTATTGGAAATTGTGTCTGATGTGGACTTCTAATGTCTTTGGAATGAATATGCTCAAAGTTTTGATTGTAACTTCCCGTTGCATTAACACTCTGACTTGTCTTAAGTATTTTATGAAGTACAACAAAAAGACTAACCTTGTTTGTGAACAAGGCAGTGATGTATTTGTACATGGTTTTACTGCAACATTCAGCTTAATTTCTTCACACCTTGATATGCAGGGAGGTTCTGATCTGCAGAAGGTCAAATTAGTTGACTACAGATTATGTATATACTATTCCTTGCCGAATTGGATTTGTATTTGAACTTTGTATATAGATTTTCACTTCAGTGCTGTAAACTGGAAGCTCAGTTGTTTAACAGTCGTGCTTGAAATACTTTTGGATCATGTTGAGTGTTTTGGACTGAGGCAGATGTTCTGGCCTCTTAAAACAACAGGAAATTCCAACATACTCAGGGATCTGAAATCCTTTAAGGTTTTGGGATGTTTCCTGAGGAATTCTTCTCAAAAAGAAATAATTTGAAGGACTTTTGAAATGAGCATAGCAAGGTTTATATCTGAGAACAGAAATTGCTAGAAATTTTAGTTTATCGACATTTTAAAAATGGGAACACACTAGATAACATTGATAATAGACTTTATCCAAAGGCAGTAAAGTTCACCACCTGGGCTGTTAACCATCCATAAATCATTGTATTGTAGCCACCTGAAATGCAATAATTGGGGTGCTATGTTATCTACAATGTAATGTCAGAATTGTTTACAAGGTGCTAATTTGATGGGGTCACTGAAATGATGAGATTATTTCATATAGATTATCAGTGACCTCTAAACCCCACCTCCCTCCCTTTGTACATGCCAGAAAGATGTCACCTTTTCCTTGCATATTGCAGTACAAGACAAAAATACATGAAACGTGGAATAAACATCAAAGTAATTGGTTTCTCAAACATTCCGAATATTCCTGAAACCACTCCCCTCACCCTGCCTATTCAATTTTCAAAGGAATTAGAATCAGAAGTAGTCATAAGGCTCCTCTTTTGCATTCTTCAGTCTGAGAGAGGTTTTAACATGTAAATGATCTAGCTGTTGACCATTAATACAAGTTACGAGCATGTTTCTCCAATAACTTGAATAAGAATTGTACAGGCTGTGTACAATAGGTTTTGTAGAGAGAGTTTATTCCACAATTCTACAGCACTTGCTGCTGAAAATTACTTGCTCGTCAGTACTATACTAACTTACCGGCGTCCAGCTGACCATTTTAATATGGGTGATAGCACTAGGAAATGAAGTATTTCTGGGAAATTTTATTTTGTAAATGGGGAAACTTCTTGTATTTTTGTTACGCCATATAAAAGTACTGTTGACTTGTAAAAGTCCCCTCGCTCTACACTTTGAGGAAGAGCAGCTTAATCAGTATAACTGTAAACAAAAAATCATTTTGTTGCTGTTTGTGTGCAGTTTGGCTGCTACATTATGCAATAATTGCACTTGCAAAACAAAAAGAAAAAAATGCTTGTGTAGAGTTTCAGACATTCTGTAGTAAAAATCCCTCTCAATGCAAGTCTTTTTACACAGACCAAAATAACTCAATGACAGTTTCTCCATTGCTGATGGGAAAGAGCTCTTCTGCAAACATCCTTTTAGCAGCTTTCACTACTTTTACTGTGATTGTGTTGCTGATTCAAAAGCTTGGCATAGGCGAAAGGGATCTTGACATGCTAAGTGTTAAGCCGCAGAAAGCTCCCCTACAAATTGATTAAAACTTTTACTTTTTGTACTCTTGTGCTCAGAGCAATTTCTTGATTATTAAGGAGCCTGGAATGCTGACGTGTCAAATTCAGTTTATGTATTTCCACCCAACTATAGCAGGATGGCTTTGAGATAGTGCACTATGAGTGATCCTTTTGTCACCACATCAATAGCTGCTCCGTAAAAGGAGTAAACATCCTACTTTTGAGGAAACTGATGGGAGGTGCCCGGAATGTGATATTGGAGGAGTAGTCTTGAATATAATCCCTGTGTTGGGGAGAGGCCTCAGTCCCCTTATCATAATGTGTTGACATGCCCAATTGAAATGAGATCTGTTTGAGCCAAAATCCAGTAATGCATTTGTCATAAATTTTTTCTTCACGTTTGGGACAGTTGGGGTCGGATTCACAACTATAATTTTGTGTCAAAGCTTGATTACTGAAGTTTGTTTGCTGTAGTGCACTACGTTAACAGTTCACTGAGTATTTGAAGAGTCTGTGGACTACAGCAAATTGTGACTGAAACTAACAATACGAGGGTGATTTCTCGAAGTTAAATAATGTAAATTGTATGCAAAATTAATTCATTATTTTCAGTTGTCTCCATGTATGATTTAATGGAGGAATTACATAGTCATCACCTGACTGAGAGAAATGACTGTAAGAACGTATCCACAGTCCCTGTTAATTAAAGCTGTACAGTGCTTTTAAGATTGAGCAACATAAGATTGAGCCCTCTTCCTTGTGATTTAGATGACACCGGTTGTCTTTTCATCTATGGAACCTGGATTCAAGTTCATTCTGGTATGCTTATGTGACTTCTATCCATTCTCAGAACTGAATTTAAATATAAATTTAAGACTGGGACAGTCGACAGTACCTGCTGTTTCTCATTACTCTGCTCAGTCAAAAAGCTCCCCCTTCAGTCCCTCATGCTCTGTTCAGTCACACATGCTACAGATTGACCTATCTTGTTTGAGATATTGCAGAACTGGGTGTTTGAAATTGAAACCTCCCACTGAAACAGCTGGGTTTTTATATAGTTGGAACTGATGTAACTTATTTTGGGCAGACACCAGCGGGGAGTACCTAATGTACCTAAGTCCAAAACACCTTCACAGTGGATGAGTTTTCTCATTTTGGCTGGTTAAAAGGTGAATATTTTAAATAGCAGGAAATAACATGGAAATGGAAATGAATTTATGCTCTTTAAAGGATTACCTCAGATGTAACTAATCAGATTGGTTGAAAATCTGTCAATTGTGGTACCACTTTGCAAAAGAGGTAAGACCCAAAATGTGTTTTCTGAGCAATGTGCAACGTTATATGATTTTGAAAACTATCATGTAAACTCGTGGGTTGGGAGCTATGGCTGATTTCATCTTCTTGTTCTTGCTGTCAGTTTTTCTCGATGCAGTTAAAACTTTTGGGGGTGTGAGGAAGGAAGGATTGGTGGCTTAGGAAATTGTTTTGTGGGGGATGTTTACAGTGAAGAGTGTTGAAATTAATGTGGCTCTTGCTAATGTAGAGAGCTAAGTGTTGATCATCTACAATTACATATACTATATCTGCTCAAGTCAGTTGGAAGGAGATTAACATTTGCACTTTATTGAATAATGTTCATGTTAAAATCCTCAGATTATATTCAGAATATGAAGCAAATTCAGTGATTTACAATATATATTTACTAGGTATAAAAACTGTCACAATAAATTATATAAACTTCTGGAATGGTGTCTTTGTTCTAAGCAGTTGCTCATTGTTTTTAAAAAGTCTTTTTTCCCCCAAACTATTCACTTGAGTGCAAATGAGAACTGTTCCAATTTAAGAGTAGGACAAAACAATGCTCCCATTAAGTTGATGGGGTAGTCACAATTATAAGAAAATTACTATTTGAAATTAGCAACACAATAGGGTGCTAAAGTTTGTTTTTTGTCCTGCATAAGGAGGATTATGGTTATGTGAATGGTGAAGTGGAGAAGCTAAACTAGTTCAAATGAACCAGTTAGCTAGTGTTGCATCTGCCATAGTGCGTATTAATTCTCATCTAGCAAAGAAACTGATTTGACTCTTAGTAATAATAAACAATATTTATTTAACACAATACTGCAACATCAAAATACACGATAAATCATACACTACCATACTAGATCTTGGCCTTGATCCACATGGCAATGATTGTCTGGTCTTCTGCCAGTGGTCCCAAAGGTGTCTTTATAGTTGGCCTCAAGTTACTGCCTCTGACAATGGTATTGTGGTGATTCTTATACTTAATAGTAGTTCCAGCCCTTTTAGTATTTAGTCTTTAGTATTCTCCAAAAGATCAATAAAGGCTCTGTCATTCAGATTGATTGGACCCAACCAGGCATTGACATGTCAATGGCAGGGTGGTCCTTGGGCATTCCTTCCTGGAGATGTTAGGTGCACATAGGTCAGGTAGCCCTCTCTAAATAAGGGTGTGAGGTGTGCCTGTGTCAGGCAGACAACTCAAGATTCCAGTTGTCCTGGGAATGGTATTCAAGTTGATTCTATTCAATTCAAATTTGAGTGTACGTTGTAATTGTCTGCAGCTCCTGGGTCAATTACATACTGTTTCTGTAGCTGCAGCCTGCCTGGATTCTGCAAGATGTTTATTAGCACAGTCACTTTGGTTAAGGCTTGTCACAACTTCCCATCATGCTTCATTTATTGTCCGTTTTCATAAATCCATCATTTTGAGTGGCCCACCTGGCTACAGTCCCACCTCCTGATCCTGAATGCGAAGAGTCATAGATCACACGATCATAGACCAATTTCCACGCAGTGACTACACTATCATCCAGGTTCAAGCAAAACACAACCCACACTTGAACAACTAAACTCTTACAGGTAAAATCACACCTAACTAAGATCCAAGCAAATGTCATCAAACAAGATCGAAATGGAATATCAAAATGCGGACTCATGTTCTGATCAAGCGAAGACATTGGAGAAAACAAACAAATACCAAAAAATGGAAAAGTCAAACAAATATTATAAAACTGAAGCAAACAAATCAAGTAAGGGTTGCTGAGTACAAATGAACCAATAGTGGTAGATTAAAATAAATAAGACATTGGAGAAAATAAACATATACAAAAATTCATAATGAAAAATCCATAATGAAAATGTTAAAACCACAAAAATATTCATAAATCAAAAAAGCATAAAATCAGAATATTTTATATAAACAATAGAACATTTTATATAAACAACATGATAATGAATATTTACTAGGCTAACACATATATTCCTGGTCTGCTCGGTGTTTCTTGTGTGTTGTTTCCGGTGCTGATGACAATTCCGATGAAGTATATCTTCGTTATGTTCTGTGTGGCTGTGGTTGTCCCCGGGAGAGATCACGATAGTTTCTGTTGTTACCATTGCCTAATATCTGAATAGTTTTGAACTAATATAATATACATGCCTTAACCCTCCCTCACTTTTGTTTTATAAAGAATAGGAATGTGAACCCCGTGTGGAATGTTAAATTGGGTTTAGAGGCCTGGTACTCTCCAACCTTGGTTTCTAGCGGTAGGGTGGTTTTAAATGGCCTGACCACAGAGCGGTCAGAAAAAACTGAAATGAGGTGGTCATCACGATGAACGAATTAAATGTAAAAATGCAGTTGTTGTGACCAACGATGAAAATTTGAAGACTAAGATGAGATGGTTGTTGTGACCATGGGTAGAATCTGATATGGAGATTATATCCAGTGAATGATGCGAGGAAAACTAAGAATTGTAACCTGGTTACTCCCATCAGTGTGTACAGGAATAAGAGTTGGTCCCACTGGGACTACAGAGAGGTGTGAAATGCATGAGATTTTGGACCATCAGAAACAGTTGCACCTCGCTTTGGATGGCTGTCAGCTATTTCATCACCTGGCTTCATGAATGAATACATTCGTCAAATAGGCACCCAAAGAGATTCATCGGTATGTTGTGAATCCTCAGTCTCTGGGGACATGGCAATATTGCGTCCTCCCGGTTCCCATATCCTGCCATTCCCTCTAACGGCGATACCCTGAATGTTGGACATTGCCATTCAATGTTCTGGGTCAGTCTGTTTTTCCCTGGTCTGTACTAGACATTTTGTATTGTCACGTGTCCATGTTGTGGA
Source organism: Chiloscyllium plagiosum (assembly GCF_004010195.1). Classification (NCBI taxonomy): domain Eukaryota; kingdom Metazoa; phylum Chordata; class Chondrichthyes; order Orectolobiformes; family Hemiscylliidae; genus Chiloscyllium; species Chiloscyllium plagiosum. The sequence goes on from NC_057730.1 coordinate 35,321,511, forward strand.
TATGCCATCTGGGGTCTGAGTTATAATGAATCGAATTGTTTGATTTCTGTGTTTTCGGGGTTATTGGGGAATTCTGTTATGTCTAGATTGTTGGGAGTGTGTGACACATTTGTGCTCTCAGCTACTAGTGAGTTGTTCCAATTTGTTAAAGTCCTCCATTAAGTCAAGTAAATCATCTGGGGGTCCCTGTAGACTAGGAGAAAGTGAGGACTGACACCCTCCTTTGACTGACTGAACTGGTCCTCACTCTGAACAACGTCTCTTTCCAATCCTCCCACTTCCTCCAAACCAAAGGAGTAGCCATGGGCACCCGCATGGGCCCCAGCTATGCCTGCCTCTTCGGATATGTGGAACAGTCCATCTTCCGCAGCTACACTGGCACCACCCCCCACCTTTTCCTCCGCTACATCGATGACTGTATCGGCACTACCTCGTGCTCCCACGAGGAGGTTGAACAGTACATCCACTTCACTAACATCTTCCACCCCGACCTCAAATTTATCTGGACCGTCGCAGACTCCTCCCTCCCCTTCCTAGACCTCTCTATTTCTATCTCGGGTGACTGACTCAACACGGACATTTACTATAAACCGACAGACTCCCATAGCTACCTAGATTACACCTCCTCCCACCCTGCCCCCTGTAAAAAACGCCATCCCATACTCCCAATTCCTTCGCCGCATCTGCTCCTGGGAGGACCAATTCCAAAACCGTACAACCCAGATGGCCTCCTTCTTCAAAGCCCGCAATTTCCCCACAGACGTGGTTGACAATGCTCTCCACTGCATCTCCTCCACTTCCTGCTCCTCTGCCCTTGAATCCTGCCCCTCCAATCGCCACCAGGACAGAACCCCACTGGTCCTCACCTACCACCCCACCAACCTCCAGACACATCGTATCGTCCCTGTAGACTGCATAGGCTGCTACTTCAGCAGTTTGGGCACTTAGATGGCTGGGTCATTTTAAAGCTAATTCAACCAGTGGCTGTCCGAGTGTTGGTCCTGTATATCCCACAGCTGGTGATTAGCACAGTCACTTTGGTCAAGGCTTGCCTCAATTTCCCAATATGCCTTATTTCCCAGCATGTCCATTTTCATAAATAAATAATTCAGTGGCCCATGTGGCCACACTAGCTCTTTCAAATGACCAACACATACATTAGAGAGCAAGACACAAAGTTCATGGAATGAAATTTAGATCTGTGGTGTAATTTAATATAATGCAATAAGATGGATGTTCATACTAATCCAACTTTCTAAACCTTCAGTAAAAGAATGGCAGAAAGAACTTTCTTCTGCCAATGTCCGAAATCACCATACGTTTTAATTTTTGTTATCTTAAATATTAGGTCAGTGTAATTTCTCCCAGAATTTTACAATGCAGCACAGGAATGGAGGTAAATTCTGAATTCTTTCTGTACTCCCTCCATTACAGCTTCAGGTTTAAGAATTAGCTCTTATCAGATAAATTCAAAGCTGCATTCTAATGTTAAATTACCCAAGTATACAATATGCTGGTTTGCATACCAACCTTTGTAATTCCCCTACTTCAAACTATTTGTTCAATACACCTTTATGTTTGGCTGTGGTTCTAGAGGCCCATTGCTCTTCACTACTTCCGAAAGCTTAATGTGTCAACTCAACGTAACTGCCCTTGAAGTAATCTACCACAGCCAGCCTTGTAGGTACTTGCATAATCTCGATTTCTCATTTTATGGGTAGAAATCCACCAGTAGCTATATCAATGAAAACAGCTGCCTCTTTGCAGATCAGATCTCTTCCACTACCAATACAGTGTGAATAGGGAAAGTTATTTTATGTTGTAGTTGGGGGAATGCCATGGCCTGAGTGTTAATTGATGATGAGATATAGAAGGGATGTTCCCATTGCAACCTTCCATCCCTTACTTCCCTTCCAGAAGTTGGAGTTTCAACCCTCGATCCAGAATATGGTTAACAGTATTGATCTGTTCAGTCAATGTTCCTTCCCTCCCAGTATGTCATTTACACTACTTCCAGGGTAACAAAACCGTTTCAGTCAGGACTAAAACTAATTGTCCCTCTTTCTAAATAGATCCATTTTGCTGTAGAAAGATACTTCATTCTTCACAAAAGATGTTTATAAAATTTGATGTTTAATGTAGTCTCAACGGTTTGAGTAAAGAAAATGTTGCTAGTATTAAGGTTACAAATCAAATTGTTTACAAAGCTGCCCTTGTGCACCATCTAGTGGGCACTTTCAGAGAAGCAGTTAGAATTTCACCATCTATGCCCTCCACAAAGACTCTTTATTGTTTTGGGGAATTTCTTCTTTTCAAAACCGCAGTATTATAAAGAAAGCAAATTTACTTATGACTACAAATACAAATGACAGTCCAAAATGATCCAATATTTTTCTCACCGCAAACTGATCATTCAATTTAAATAGAATCTAATCTCACAAACATTCAGCAACAAAAGTCCCAAATCTCTATACTCCATGATTTATTGCTCCAGTATCATGAGGCAAAGAGTTCCACTTGTATCCAAGGCTTATATTGCAGTGGAGTTTCAGCTAGGCCCAACACTTCAACTGACAGGTAGAAAACAATCATCAAAACAGATACGGGAAAGGAAGATAGATGTGTTGGGTTACTAATGACAGGATTGTGAAGGTGGTGTGGTTGATGTACAAGGCTGGGATCACAGCTAAATAAAGCCTAAAATATCAGGATTTAATTCTTCTGAGAAAAATGCAAAAATAATTTTTGGTAATCATTTACTACATTATTCCCAGTTTCTTAATGTTTGTTAAAGTTTCCCCCACTTTGCCCTGTGACTATTTGAAAATGATTGCAAATCGTCAGAATCCGGACTCCTCCATTTCCAGCTCTTTCAGCTCATCCACCTCCTGCAGTGTGTATTCCAGGATCGTGGTATGTCCTTTGAACTTGAAATAACCCTTGAACAGCTTCTTCTGGAGTAACAAGGGGAACCAGATAATGTCATCAATCCACATCTCATCAAATGGAATCTTGTCCAGGTCAAACCACTGTGGAAGCATCTCTATGAAAAATGGAGAATTGGACGTGTTTTTCAAATCCAAAACAACAAATGCAAAAACACAATGATTAATTGAGTAATTGACACAACCACGTAAGACTAGGGTAGATGGCCAAAAACTTGGGTCAAAGAGGTAGGCTTTACCTGCAATGTTTGAGAAGCACTACCTTAGTGATTCAATTTTACTGCTTTTCAATTAACATAACCACAGAATTGTCGTAGTGGAGGGTGGTATGTGTAGTAATGAGATTTCCTACTAGTGAAAACATCTCAAAATTTACTGTCAAGAAACTTCATGCCTCAGAGATCACTAGATAGCAGAAAATCCCTTTAATACTTCAAAGTACTCTTTTGGTATGATCCTAGATATTGAATATTGTTAGATATTATTACTGGAGCGAATCATAGATTTACATTTAAATAGTTCCCATTTCTGTCTTTGTTCACTCCTTTCCTCAGCAATATTTTGTGTTTGATTTTGTCTACTTTCTGTGGTTTTATTTACCCTAATGAAGAAGAGCATATCTTCTCAACATCACAACTATTGATCTCACCCTGCTTGGCTGTTGTATGGAACCCCCTACGTGTTAACCCCTTAAAGCCAAATACATAACAATATTGTCAAATTTGATGGAATTTTAATGCATTTACTTTAGGGGAAATTTGGCATGTTAATATGCTGCAGTTTTTCTTATCTGCGATGTTTTGTGTTATGTTGCTGAAAATATTACTGATGAAATACTTAGCAGTTGTAGTAAAATCATGCGTATACTTAGGATGAAGAAGATTATGAGTACCACATATGCTTGGTCCAGTTCTTGTTGGATTCATTTGGATATCAAAGTTGAAACTTTATTGCTGGAACAGCACAGCAGGTCAGGCAGCATCCAGGGAACAGGAGATTCGACGTTTCGGGCACAGGCCCTTCTTCAGGAATGAGCAGAGAGTGTTCAGCAGGAGAAGATAAAAGGTAGGGAGGAGGGACTTGGAGGAGGGGCGTTGGAAATGTGATAGGTGGAAAGAGGTCAAGGTGAGGGTGATAGGTCGGAGTAGGATGGAGGCGGAGAGGTCAAGCCTATCACATTTCCAACTCCCCTCCTCCAAGTCCCTCCTCCCTACCTTTTATCTTCTCCTGCTGAACACTCTCTGCTCATTCCTGAGGAAGGGCCTGTGCCCGAAACGTCGAATCTCCTGTTCCCTGGATGCTGCCTGACCTGCTGTGCTGTTCCAGCAATAAAGTTTCAACTTTGATCTCCAGCATCTGCAGACCTCACTTTCTCCTCATAGAGATGTACAGCATGGAAACAGACCCTTTGGTCCAACTCGTCCATGCTGACCAGATAATCCTAAATTAGTCCAGTCCCATTTGCCAGCACTTGGCCCATATCCCTCTAAACCCTTCCTATTCATATACCCATCCAGGGGCCTTTTAAATGTTGTAATTGTACCAGTCTCCATCGCTTCCTCTGGCAGCTCATTCCATTCATGCACCACTTTCTGCATGAAAAAGTTGCCCCTTAGGTGCCTTTTAAAACTTTCCTCTCTCACCCTAAACCAATGCCCTCTAGTCTGGACTTCCCCACCGCAGGGGAAAGACCTGATTCCTTGTGATCTCAGCACAATATATCATCCCACCTGTTTTTGTATCATCAGCAAATTTGGATATATGACATTTTATCCCCTCCTCCGTCATTAATATAGATGAAAATCACAACACCAGATTATCATCCAACAGGTTTATTTGGAAGTAGTTGCTTTTGGAGTGCTGCACCTTCATCAGGTAACTGTGGAGTAGGATTGCAAGACAGAATTTATAACAAGATTACAGTGTCATGCAACTGAAACAGCATAGAGTCATAGAGATGTACAGCATAGAAACAGCTCCTTCGGTCCAACCCGTCCATGCTGACCAGATATCCCAACCCAAACTAGTCCCACCTGCCGGCCCATATCCCTCCAATTCCTGAAGAAGGGCTTATGCCCGAAACGTCGATTCTCCTGTTCCCTGGATGCTGCCTGACCTGCTGCGCGTTTCCAGCAACACATTTTCAGCTCTGATCTTCAGCATCTGCAGACCTCACTTTCTCCCCATATCCCTCCAAACCCTTCCTATTCATATACCCATCCAAATACCCCTTAAATGTTGCAATTGTACCAGCTTCCATCACATCCTCTGGCAGCTCATTCCATATTGAACAAACCTAGATTGCTGTTAGGTCTTTCAACTTTTAAAATGGGTTGCAGGTTTCGGTTCATTAATATTTAATTCCCAGAACTTCTTTTAAGTCACATTCTTGGGATAACTTAAGGTTTTATGATAAAAGGTGACATCTCAGCACAGACAATGCATTAAAGGTATGAGGTTAGAGTCTGTCCATATTCCAATCTTGAGTCAGACTGGTTCTATTACCAAATTAGGAATTTATAAAATGTTATATGGATTGACTTTTTGCAGATTGTGTGCTCTTTAGGCAAAATAGAATTTACCTGCAAATACAATCCACAAATGCAAATTCACCCCATAGACATACGTGTTTGTGCATGACAGAGTAAGTGAGTATGTGCACACGTGAGAGTGTATGTGTTTGCGTCAGTGCATGCTTGGTAGAATGTGTGCATGAGTGTGACGGAGTATAAGCTTGTGAGAGGGTGTGCATGTGGTTATGAGTGTGTGTATGATGTAGTGTGACATGAACCCAAGGTTCCGGTTGAAGCCATCTGCATGGGTACTGAACTTGGCTGTCATCCTCTGCTCTGCTACTCTGTTGTTGTGTATCCCAAAGTCTGCCTTGGAAGATGGTCACCCGAAGATCCAAGGCCGAATGTCCCTGACTGCTGAGGTGTTCCAGGACTAGGAGGGAACATCCCTGTCTGGCGATTGTTGCTCGGTGTCCATTCATCCATTGTTGAAGCATCTGCAAATGCATGCACGCACACTCTCCCTCTTGCATTTTCCCCAATGACAGATAACTGGCCTTTCATTTTCTGTCTCCCTCCCTTCTTGAACAGTGTTGTCACATTATTTGCTTTCCAATCTGCAGGAATTCTTCTGAAAAATGCTTTCACTATTCTCTGTAGCCACTTATCTTCAAAACCTTGGATGCAGGTCATCAGATCCTGAAACTTGTCAGCCTTTCATCCAATGAGTTTGTCAATTACTTTGTCTCTCACCATAAGGACTGTTCTTTTCCACTATTAGCATCTAGCTATCTGTTATCTTGGGGATGTTTATACAGTCTTCCATCACAAAGAACTATGTAAAAAATTGGTTTACATGATCTGCCATTTTCCTGTTGCCCATTATTAAAATTCCCAATTGCGTTGTCCAATGATCCCACAATTACTGCATCTACACTCTTTAAAAGTACCCAAAAAAATTACTTTTAAAGTAGCTTATGTGGAGGTGTTGGACTGGGGTGGACAAAATCAAAAGTCACATGACACCAGATTATAGACCAACAGGCTTATTTGAAACCGGAAACTTTCGGAGCTCCTGCTCCTTCCTCAGGCAGCTTGTGAGAAAGAATACATCGGACATGGAATTATAGGAATAGGTCAAAGGGTCGTACAATTTATGCTAATCTATTGAACAAACCTAAAAGGCTATTAAGTCTTTAATGATGGTGAGTTAGACTGCAAGTGCAGGTTTTGATTAATTAATATGTAAATCCCTGCCCCATGATAATTTCAGGTTTTATCAGAATACCTTAGGTCAAACAATGCATTTTAGGTATGAGGCCATGTTTCATGTCTGTTTGTATCTCATCCTGGAGCCAGATTGATTTTATTTCCAAAGTAGGAATTTATAAAATGCTACATTGACTGACTGTCTACAGATTGTAGGCTCACATGCTCTCTCACACATATACTGCCTCATACTCATACACACTCTCCCTCCCACCCCATACACACAAATATATGGGGTGAATTTCCATTTGCAGATACATTCTATTTGTTCAAAAAGCACACAATCTGTAGACAGTCAGTCAATGTGGCATTTTATAAATTCCTACTTTGGAAATAAAACCAGTCTCGCTCCAGGATGAGATACAAACAGCACCAGGTTATAGTCCAACAGGTTTATTTGGAAGCACTAGCTTTCGAAATGCTGCTCCTTCATCAGGTGGTTGTGAAAGCTGCTCCTTCATCAGGCACTCCAAAAGCTAGTGTTTCCAAATAAATTTATTGGACTATAATCTGGTGTTGTGTTATTTTTAACTTTGTCCACCCCAGTCCAACACTGGCACCTACAAGTCATGGAGATACAAACAGACATGAAACATGGCCTCATACCTAAAATGCATTGCCTGACCGAAGGTGTCACCTTTATTGTGATAAAAACTGAAAGTTATTGTGGGGCATGGATTTACATATTAATCAATTAAAACCTGCACCTCCATTCCAACTTTTTAGAGACTTAATAGCCATCTATGTTTGTTCAATACATTTATATAAGTTGTATGACTCTTTGATCTTTTACTGTAAATTCCACATCCGATGTATTCTCTCTCCCCAGCTAGCTGAGGAAGGAGCGGGAGCTCCGAAAGTTTGCGGTTTCAAATACATATGTTGGACTACATCCCGGTGCAGTTTGATTTTTGACTTTTAAAGCAGAGTCACTTACCATCCGATTCCAATGGTTCCCCTTTGCAACTATCCGTAAAGAATATGTGAACATCCAGTAGTTCAGTCTCATCCACAAATTCAAACTTGATCCGTCCGACTTTTTCCAAGTTGTCCACAGTCAGACTGCTCTCTTCCCACAATTCTCTGAGGAAGGAATTAGCTTTACTTCAAGGAACAAATCTGAGGTTTCAAAAAAAGCATTTCAAATAGCTGGAACAGAAGAAGCAAGACATTCAGACTCTTGTATTAATTCTGCCATTCAATGAGATTATGTCTCACCAGGACCTCAACCCTACTCAGCAGACTGAATTACATTCACTGACTTGCAGATTAAAAAGACGCCAACATTTCCACTGATACCTTATGGTTAAAGGAAGCATGCTATTAAACCCCTACACCAAAAGTTTCTGGATTTGAACTTATATCTGCCATGAACAACACAGTTTTAAAAAGGGAGCCTTAGAGAGACTGCAGAAAAAAATAACAAAATAGGGTGATAAATTTCCAGAATTTGGACTTTTAAAGAAGAATGAATTTAGATTAATACTATGGAAGAGTTCTTTTAAAACAATGATCAGAGATTCATTTGAACAGAGACATAAATAGATAAATAGATGACCAGACTTGTAAGGTGGGGCTACAGTAATAGTACCAGTAGTTCAGTTAGGTGGAGAAATTGGAGAAGTTGGGGCTGTTCTCACTCACCAGAAAGGTTTTTTTTAAAAGCATACTCTTCCATGGGACATAACATCACCAACAAGGCCAGTTTTTGTTGCCTGTCTCTAATAACCCTTGAACTAAGTGGCTTACTGTTCCATTTCAGAGGGCAGTTAAGAATCGAACACACTGCTTTATGATCTAGAGCAGTGTTTCTCAACCTTTCCGTATTCAACGCCCACAAATCACCAAAGTCTGTTTTTGCACATATAACTGCAATACACTGCAGTGCTGAAAACGGAAAACTTTTGTGAAATATGTTTTATATACAACAAAAAATAAATGTTATCATTCATTACTGTTCTTACTGTCCACCTACTTTTGGCTCACTCTGTATAAAATTTAGTCCGTGATAGCAAAATAGTCAATGCGATCCTTGTGGTTCATGTTGTCTTGCTAAATCATATACATCTGGTTCAATTTTTGTCAAAAGCAATCTCAGGTCACCACGCTGAACAAGATCCATGCGATTGCGGGTCTTATCTTGTATTCTGGCGATGACACTGAATCCTTTCTCAACCAAATAAGAGGTCAGAAATGGTAGTGCAAACCGCTTTGCCTCTTTGCTTAACAGCGGGAAACAACATCGGGTGTGTCTTGAATCCAAAAAAGGGGCTCACCCATTTGTGAAAACCGAATTTTCACTGCAGTGTCATTTTGGAGCTCTATCATTTCTTCCTGAAGGCGAATGTCCATTTCTTCTGCGCACGAGATAAAGGGTCAGTCAGTCATGTAGGGATCTCCATCTCGATAAGATTAGCAAATCGTATTTTCATATCATCCTGCAATGCACGAATGTAAGCGGAGTAGATAAGTAATTGATCGTCAGTAACATCCTCCGCGATATTGTTTAAACTCGGGAACTGGTAAAACTCACGACGACTGATATTCCGATGAAAGAGATCAAGTTTTGCAATAAAAGATGTAACAGCATTCATTGCTTTTATGAAACTCACATTATCTCCTTGTATTTGCATGATCAGCGAATTGCACTTATTGAATATATCTGCGAGATATGCACAGTTGTGTTTTACAATTTCGGTTTTCATACAAAAGTTTTCATTATTTCTGTGTAGGAATTCGATGATAGAATCAAACAGTTCATGGAAACGGTTGAGGCATTTTCCTTTCGAGAGCCACCTCACTTCTGTGTATAGCAGCAATTGCAGAAATTCATCTTCATTATCTTTACAGAGTTGGCGGAGAAGTCGTTCATTCAGAGCATGTCTCTTTATATAATTTACCATATCTCTCACCACTTGTAGAGAATGGTTCACTAAGTTTCTTTGCAGCCAGATGCTGCCGTTGGATAATGCAGTGTACTGTGAAAAAATGTGACGCTTCTCCCTTTAATAATGCAAGAAATCCCCGATGTTGACCAGTCATATCACGCACGCCATCCATAGCACAAGCAACAATGTTTTTGAGGGGAACAGACTTTTTAATCAAAATAATCCTTGACACAGTCAAAGATAATCTTACCTTTGGTATCTGTTAGTAGATCCACAGCAAAAAGTTGTTGTTCTTGTATTTCATTTTTGTCGATGAAATGTACATACCCCAAAGGTAAAGCTTGATTTCCGCATATCGTACTTTCATCAATTTGTAAGGTGATTTCTTTTGATATCAAAAGGGAACATAATTTATCTTCAACATTTGAGGCCATTTCATCGATGTGCCTTCTCATGGAATCGTTGCTAAGAGGAATATGCTTGATAGCCATTGATGGTTCTGATGTAACACGGTTGATAATACTTTGGCAATAGCTGGAAGCACCAACGATTCACCCATGGAATGAGGTTTACCACATTTTGCAATTAGCTTTGCTATGTTCGATGATGCCACAAGGCCATCTACATTTGTGGCTCCCATCTTTGAAAAAGCAGTGGAAATCGTTGGTCGCTGATTGAATTTATTCTTTAATGTTTGAAAATATGCCAAATCTTTGTCTTTCTTGTCACTGTGTTTCTTTTCCAAATGTTTAATAAGACGGGAAGACTTCATGGCCTCATTGGAAAAACTTTGTTCACACAGCAAGCATAGTGGTAACTGCATATTAGATGGAGATTGAATAAAGCCATATCGTAAATAGTCCATGCTATACTGCCTGCACTTTTTCTTACTCGATGAGGCCATTTTTACACTGTCGCTCAAATACCCTAATGGAATCATGGGTATTACCTTATCATGATAATTTTAAGACGCTCAGACAAGTGGCAAAATTTGATTGGCTAATTAGCTGTAATGTGCAATCATTCTGCCACCCGGTAGAACAGTTGAAAAGCTATGTTTTGTCTTCCTAGAAGTGACAAGAGTTAGGTGATATTGATCTAGTCAGTAGAATCAGTGCCAACTGCAAATGAGTTCAAATGGTTTGCCATTCACAGAGAAGATTATCAATAATAGCACAGCAACCAATCAGAGCTCACGCCTCAATGGGTGCAGGGAAAATAACAGACTCGTGTTATGCGACTATCCATCTGCACACAACAATGTCTAGAGTTACATGTAGGCCAGGCCAGATAAGGATGGCAGATTCATGAAACAGATGGGTTTTTACAACAGTGAAAGTTTTACAGCCACTCAAAACAAGACCAGCTTTCAATACCAGACTTAGTCATTGAACTGAAATTCCAGCATATGCTGTAGTGGACTCTGAACCTATATTTTCAGTGAAAGTTAAGGGACGACTCAATAGAAGTAGTCAAAACATTGAGAGGTTTTCAAATTGAATTGAATTGAATTTATTGCCACGTGTACCAGGCACAGTGAAAAGCTTTGTCTTGCGAGCAATACAGGCAGATCACAAAATTAAATAGCATAGATAAGTAAATAATGGGTAAACAGCAGCAAAAACACAGGTACAGGTGAATGTTAAGAGTTTGTGAGGTCCATTCAGTATTCTAACAACAGTAGGGGAGAAACTGTTTTTGAAACCGGTTGGTGAGTGTGTTCAGGATTCTGTATCTTCTCTCCGATGGTAGAGATTGTAGAAAAACATTGCCAGGGTGGGATGGATCTTTTGAGAATGCTGGTGGCCTTTCCTTGACAGCAGACCTGGTAGATGGATTCTGTAGATGAGAGGTTGGCCTTTGTGATTGTCTAGGCTGAGCTCACCACTCTCTGTAACCGTCTCCGATCTTGAATGGTATAGTTCCCATTCAAGTGATACATCCAGTTGGAATGCTTTTGGTGGCGCACCTATAAAAGTTGGCAAGGGTATTCGCCATCATGCCAAATTTCCTCAGCTGCCTGAGGAAGAGGAGACGTTGTTGGGTCTTTGTGACAAATATGTCCACATGAAGAGTCCAAGAAAGCTTGTTGTGGATGACCACTCCCAGGAGCTTGACACTCTCCACTCATTCCGCCTCTGTGCTGTTAATGTGTGTGTATGTGTGTGTGTGTGTGGGGGGGGGGGCATGAGTAATATCCTGCCAAAAGTCAATAATGAGTTCCTTGGTTTTGCCAGCATTGGTTTGTTCTCAGTGCACCATTTTCCCAGATCTTCCACCTCCCGTCTGCAGTTTGTTTCGTCGCCATCTGAGATTTGATCGTCTGTGGTGGTGTCATCGGCGAACTTGTAAATGGCATTAGTCTGGTATTTGGCGATGCAGTCATGGGTATATTAGGGGGCTGAGTACACACCCCTAAGGGGCTCCAGTGTTGAGTGTTAGTGAGGATGAAATATTGTCCCCAATCTTCACTGATTGTGGCTTGTGGGTCAGGAAACTGAGGATCCAGTTGCAGACAGTGGGGCTTAGTCCGATATCATTAAGTTTAGTAATCAGTCTCGAGGGGATAATACTGTTGAAGACTGAACTGTAGTCAATGAGTAAGATTCTTACATAGCTGTTCTTACAGCAGATAGGGAGAAAGCATTTCCACTAGCAGGATTGTAAGTAACCAGAGCTCATGGTTTTAAAATAGTTGGCAATATAAAACAGAGAACACATGAGAAGGCTAGATTTTACAAAACGAGTTCTGATTATCTGGAATGTATTGCCTCAAAGGATGATGCTGGCAAATTCAATAATAGCTTTCAAAAAGAAACTGGTTAAACATTTCTAAAGAAAATAAATTGAAGGCTTATGGGGAAGACAGAAGGATTGGAATGAACTGGACTGGATAGCTTTTTTCAAACAGTTGGTAATGGTACAATCGGCAAAATGGCTTTCCTTTGTGCTGTTGGATCCTACGATCTGAGCTGGGTAGTACAATTTGGCTGAGCACACGAGGAAGAAAGAATCAGTTAGATGCACAGATTTGATCACTGTGAAAGATCACCACTGGAACAAATGCATGTGTCTCATTCAGGATACAATTGGACCTGCAAGTCATGTCCTCATTTGTCATACAGAACGCCTATGCTTGCTATTCTAGGCTTGAACAATATGGCTCCAGTTGGACCCCACTGAGAATGATCACCTTTGTCATCAGCATGAAGGGAAAATAAATAGCACAGGAATTACCTCTTTGCTCCTTCTTCAATGGTTTCTCCAGGCTGCACTTTGCCTCCAAAACCATTCCAGCGATTGGCCCCAAAACCTCGTTTCTTCCATCCCAGGAGGATCTTTTGATGTCTCACAACAATCACAAGAGTCAACAGCTTTGTAGTGACCATCTTTCTACAATACTAGCTTCTCAATAGCTGTCAGCTCTGGTCAGGAAGAAATTGGTATAAAACAGCTTTGAAATAGCATTCAATAAATTGCAATTGAAGCACAGTAAAATATCCCAAGATGCTCCACAGGAACATAAAACAAAAAAAAACTGTCATCAATTTTAGAGCAGGTGTCCAAAAATGAGGCCAACACTTCTATTTCTAAGCAACATCTTAAAGGGTGGGAGCAGAGATTTATAAATGAAATTTGAGAGTTTGGGGCCAAGATAGCAGAAAGAATGGCCATAAAGGGAATTGGGTATGTACAATAGGCCAGAGTTCAGGGCAAAGATAGGGTGAAAATGAGGCTTTGAAGCAATTATCAACTCCAATAGGGTGATTCCATCAAGTCACAAACAAAAACAGTCCTCCACTGCTGCTACTCAGAAGTCAACAGATTTTGCCACAAGCATGTTAAGAAAGAATCCACACTGATGTGCAGTAGTGCCTTTTACGTCTTTCGGACATCCCAAAGTAGTTTTTCAAGTGCATGCACCTCTAATGTAATCTTATCACTGGAACTGAATCGAATTTATTGTCACGTGTACTGAGGCACGGTGAAAAACTTCGGACAGGTGCATGAACAGGAAAAGTTTACAGGTATATAGGCCGAACGCAGGCCAATGGGACTAGTTTAGTATGGGAACATGGACTGTTGGACCGAAGGGTCTGTTTCCATGCTGTATGACTCTGTAAATGCACTTTCCAATGTTCAGGAGCACCAGGCGACAATTAAAGATCATTAATTAAAATTAAATTTACACGGACAGAAAAGCGGAGTCAACCGTTTACAGTCCAAGAAGGGTTATCGGACTCGAATCGTTAACTCTCTTCACAGATGTTGCCAGACCTACTGAGTTTCTCCAGCGCTCTGGGTTTTTGTCTGTGATTTCCAGCACCCGCAGTTCTTCATATGATTATGGAAACAATGTATCCATCCTGGTTTTGGATGAATGAAAGATTTGTGATCCTGGGACAGGTACCTGGTTGACTGAACCCTCTCCGTCCGCAGGCTGCACTCCTTTCTGGTTTGGCACAGGGTCAGACTCCAACGATTAGAATCGATTCAGAGCTCGCCAATAGATACCACACGAAGTGAGTCACACCCTACAGCCACCGGCTGGAAACATAATATGAGAGCATTTTTACACATCATTTTATTTATGAAACCAAACTACTTTAAAGCAGGATGATTGCATTTGTTTTGATGAATATATATTTGTTCTGTTATACTTTATTAATACCGTGACGATTGGCGGATGTGTTTTTTTTCTACAGTCCATCTTGGTTGGAAGTGTGTAGGAGATATGTTTGATTGGGGGACAGAGTTAGTTGTGACTCGCGGAGATGGAAGCTCGGCGTTGGTTGCTTTCACGCAATGTCGTTCGGTAAAAGCTCTATTTGTGTTTTAAAGTGCTTCTCCTTATCGAACATTTGCGGAGATGACCTGGCATTCGCCGCCCTGTTACTTCTCTGAAGTGTCGCCACAATTTGTATTTATATAGCGCCTCTGACATAGTGACACCCCCGCCACCCTTAATTGGAATACAACCAAATAGAATTTGACACCGAACCACGTAGAAAGATGTTCAGTCAGAAAACTGAATGCCAAACGGAATAATTTGGCTTTATGGGATTATTAAAGGAAGGCAGAGATCTAAAGATTTGGGGGGGTGAGTAGATTCTAGAGATTGTGACTCAGGCAGCTAGCGATGGAGCGAATATAATTGGGGATGTAGAAGATCAAAGTTAGAGGAGTGCTGTGAAATCACAAGGTTGCATAGTGAGAGGAGATTATACAAAGTGTTTTTCCACATAGCCAGTTGCTATCTGAATCCATTCGCTCATGCCATAGTTAACCTACAAGTTTGCTTTTTCTTGCTGGTCAGCCACATTCCATTTCATATTCGACAATCTATAATTTAATCAATGCTCTATTGTTCGCAACCCATCACTGGATTCTGTGAAGCCAACATTTCAGATCCGCTGACCTTTCCTCAGAACATTCTGAAATGTTAATTCTGATTTCTTTCCACAGATGCTGCCAGACCTGCTGAGGCTTTCCAGCAATTTCTGTTTTTGTTTCAGATTTCCAACATCTGCAGTTCATTATTTTCCATTTCCTGAGTTCTGTGTCACATTAATGCTTATTGGTGCAGTGTTACTGGAGTGGACTTAGGAAACCTATTTCCACTAACGGAGATGTTAATTAGCAAAGGACACAGATTGGCAGAAGAATTAGAAGGGATTTGAGAAAAATGTTTTTCAATTAGAGGATGTCGAATGTCTGGAATTTACTGCCCATTTCAGTGGTTGAGGTAAAAATCTTTAGCTCATTTAAAAAGAACTTGGATCTGTGTCTGGAGTGTTATAACCTGTAAAGCTACCATCTAGATGCTGGCACAAGCACAATGGGCCGAATGGCCTCTTTCAGTGCTTTGGCTTTTCTATGGTTCTGCGTTGAGTATTTTACAAATGCATGTTGCTGTTGTTCATATCCTCCACTCAACATGTCACTTGACCTATTGCTGAATGATGAAAGGCAGAGGAGAGATGATAGAATTAGGAAGAGAAATGACAATTGTTAAGATATGTTTATTTTTCTCATTAGTAGACAGGGTGACATGATTTCTTGGGTCCGGCACTGTCTGTTTCATACAACAGTAGAACAGCTAAAGAAAACACCAGCTGAACAGAGGTGGTTATCAAGACAACTAAGGGACCCATATGTGAAATCTGCCCGACAACAAAATTTCCGCTGTCGGAGTGCTTTTAAGCTGCTGGAGATTAATGAGAAGCATAACATCCTGAAGCCTGGGAACAGTGTGATTGATTGTGGTGCAGCACCAGGCGCCTGGAGCCAGGTTGCAGTTGACAGGGTCAATGCCACTGGCTCTGGTGAGTAAGATTATACAACATACGTTATCAAATCTGCAATGGGAATGAAGTCTTAGGGTTGCACCAAGTGACCAAATTCTTAACCTTAGACTTGCCGTAAATGTTTTTAGCACACTGTATTTTAGTTTGAATTAATTTGTTGAGTTATTTTCATAGTATGTCTGTTATATTCAATTCCTTTTTTTTGCAGTGAATAGCTGTCAGTGCCATTTGGAACGTAGGACAAGGGGATTTGTCAGCTTTTTTACAGGTGCCCTTGTAATGTATAAGTATCTGCTGGGATTTGCCAGGAGTGTGTCAGTATTAGCAATGGTTTTCACGGAGTGTGCCACTATTTCTGGTGGATCTCAGCAGTACTTTGATGCAGCAGGGGCTTCCCAGGGTGTGGTGTGCTTTGAAGGATCCTCAGGAGTATGTCAGTATTTACAGGGTGCTCTGGAGTATTTTATGAGCTCAGGAATTTCCAAATGCCTTCCAATTAATGAGTAGTCCCTGTTGTGATATATGAAACATGGTCAATCTGCACATAACAATACGTCATATGATAATGATTGGATAATCTGTTTCTAAAGATTTTAGTTGACAATTTGATGAAGATGTCAGGCAGAATTACGTTGCTCTTCATTGAATAGTAGCATAGGATCTTTTACAGTCATCTGAGCGAGCAGATGTGGTCTGGGGTTTAATGCCTCATTTAAAACATGGCACCTCCAACTTTACAGGGAGAGGATCGGCCGTAATTAAAAAGAAAAAAAAAGCCCTATCGATTGCTATTTTGCAATAAAGATACCTTGTTGTTCAAAAGCATCTTTGTTTCGCGTTTTTTAAAAAGACTGACTACTTCTGCTTGCAGTTGATTTATAATATGTCCTGGAGTGTCAGTGTAGTTTTTTGCTTCAGTTTCTTGACTGTCAGTTTAATTTTAGATGTGTTTGCTACATCTATTTAACTCCATGTTCCATTCAAGAATGTCACTTAGTCAAGGTACCAGCCTGTAGATTTCTCACACTTTATATCCTTGAGAAGAAAGTTAAAATTAAAGAAACTAATCACTACAAATGGGTAAATGTGTTTGGGACTGTGCCTCTTCTTAACTAAGGTTGATTTACATAAAGGAAATTATTAAATATTGAGGAGGGATTGAGATCAACAGGCCATGGAGCCAGTTTCAAAACACAAAATGCCTGTCTTTGTTTACTCTGTTTTGTTGGTGCCATTCATTCCCTTTTCCCTTTCTCCATAGATCCAGATGCTCCTGTGGGTTTTGTAGTGGGCGTTGATCTATTACACATACCTCCTCTGGATGGTGCTGTGTTCCTGCCTCACTCTGATCTCCTGGAGCCCACAGTTCAAGCGAGGATCCAGGAATCCCTGCCAACAGGAATGGCTCAGGTGATCCTCAGTGATATGGCACCAAATGCCAGTGGGATCCGTGAATTGGACCAGCAGCGACTGGCTGAGTTGTGCTTATGTGTTGTTGGACTGGCCAGGAAGGTCCTGAGTCCTGGTGGCACCTTGCTCTGTAAATTCTGGGATGGCACTAATAGCCGTATCATCCAAAAGCGACTTGCTGAATTGTTTAGAGATGTGAAGATTTTAAAGCCAGCTGCAAGCAGGAAGGAGTCATCAGAGATCTACTTTTTAGCAAAGCACTACAGGACAAGCTAATGTTTCAGAGTGACTGTTTATGCTCAAGGAAGTGTCGATGGCAGTCTAACAATTTTTGAGACAGTTTGTTTTTTAACATTTTCTCCCTATCCTATCAAATTTTGCCCCTTATGTTGAGGCTGACAGTCCACCACTTAGTTAGAAAGAAAAAAAATGTGTTTCTGTATATGGTCTTTCATGACCACAACGTTTGTGATTTGTAGCAATGTAGTACTTCTGAAGTGTCATAATTGTTGTAATGTTGAAAATGTGGCAGCAAATTTGCACAGAGCAAATTCCTACAAAAAGCCATATGACAATGAGAAGACAATCTGCTTATGTGATAAAAGCTGAAAGTTCTAGAGAAACCCAGGAGGTCTAGCAGTATCTATGGGGAGAAAAAAATTAATGTTAACATTTGGAGTCCAGTTTGACTTTACTATGATAAGTGTCATCATTGGATTGAAAACATTAACTCTATTTCTGTCTGCCAGACTTGCTGAGTTTTTCCAGCAGTGTACTCAGGTGCATGTTAGGAGTCTACCCTGTCTTGGTAGATTGCATTTTTACCTCTGAACTAGAAGGTCATAGATTCACCTCCCACTCTAAAAATGAGAACAAAGTGTAAGCTGATACTCCCATCTCCTGTACTATTGAGGTGCCACCTTTTGGTTAGCCATGGAAGTAATACCCTATCTGTCCATTTAGGAGGATGTAAAAAACCATTTGGGATTTTTTCAAAAAAGAATGTACAGGGTCCTGGCTAATATTTATTCCTTGAACAACACCCCAAAACAGATTGCATTGTTGTTCATAGGATCTCCGTGTACAATTTTCTTTTCATTCATGGGATGAGTTGTCACTGACTAAGCCAGCATTTATTACCCATCCTTATTCACGAGTCAACCACATTGGTGAGGGTCTGGAAACACAATAGGCTAGACCAGATAAGTATGGCAGATTCCTTTCCTTCAAGGCATTAGTGAACCAGATTTTTGTTTTCCCCCTGACAATTGTTTCATTGTCATCATTAGACTCTTAATACCCGATTTTTTTATTGAATTTAAATTCCACCATCTGCTATAATGGGATTTGAACCTGGGTTCCCAGGTCATTACTTGGGTTTCTGTATTAACAGTCCAACGATTAAACCACTAGGCTGTCACCTCCCCAAACTACAAATTTACTGTATCTTTTCCTGTATTAAAAATACAGAACTATTTTGTAGACTATAAAAAGCTTTATTACTCTTCAAAGTTGTTAGATGTATTTATATTGCATCTTTTAAATGCTATATGTATTTTTTATTATTTATGTGAACTTAAACTTTTTCTTGTACAGCTATGGAAACTGAATATATGTAATTCAATTGTGTAACCCTGATTGTATGTTACATTCGGATGGTACAAAAATCAGATACAATTAAAAAAAATGCTTTTCTTTAATGTTTGAAATTTCTGTAATCCATTAAAAGCATCATTTTGTTTTCAAAATCTGAATCACAATATATTCTAATTCTGAAAAATGTACCCATACACAATTATAGAATTTGTAGGAAATATATCTTTTCTAAAAATATAGTGACAAGCATAGCTTTTTGCATTTCATTAGTCAAATAAAGCGCGATGTCTGTCAAAGGAGTGGATGTCCTCAACATCGTCCAGAACAAAGCAGCCCAACTTGATCAGCATCCCATCCACTATTTTAAATCTTCACTCCCCATTAGTCATGAACATATGCAACTGCATGATAGTAGCTTTGACAACATCGTTCAAATGAGACCAGTACTATCTGGAAGGCCAAGGGCAGCTGAAGCATGGGAGCACAGCTACCTGCGAGTATCCTCCAATCCAAATATCATTCTGACTTGGAACTATATCTCCATTCCTTCACTGCTGCTGGGTTTAAAAAAAACATATAACTTCTTTCCTAACTGCATTGTGCATATACCTTCAGTGTAAAACTGTAGTGCTCTAACCAGATGGCTCACCAACACCTTGAGCGCAATTGGGGATGAGCAGCTGTTACTTGCCAGTGAAACACATAGCCTAATTATATGTATATATGGATATGGTTGTATAAATCTCTGCTAAGGCTACAGCTGGAACATTATTTTCTGTTCTGGACACTGCAGATATATACAATGCAGACTCACCAAGATGACACAAGAGTTAAATGTCTCATTATGTTTGTATTCTGTACTGAAGAAAGTTAAGGGACTAGCATATTTGAGGTGTTCGAGGTAATTAAGAGATTTGAAAGGATTTGAGCTGTAGGGAGAGGCTGAATAGGCTGGGGCTGTTTTCTTTGGAGTGTCAGAAGCTGAGGGGTGACCTTATGGAGGTTTATAAAATAATGAGGGGCATGGTTAGAGTAAATTGACAAGGTCTTTTCTCTGGGGTGGGGTAGTCCAGAACTAGAAGGCATAGTTTGTGTGTGAGAGGGTTAAAATTTAAAAGGGACCTCAGGGACAGTGCATTATTTGTGCAGAGGGTGGTGTGTGTATGGAATGAGTTGCCAGAGGAAGTGGTGGAGACTGGTACAATTACAACATTTAAAAGGCATCCGGATAGTTATATGAATAGGAAAGGTTTAGAGGGATATGGGCCAAGTGCTGGCAAATGGAACTAGATAAATTTAAGTTACCTGGTCGGCATGGATAAATTGGACCAATGGGTCTGTTTCTGTGTTGTACATCTCTATGACTCTATAAATGAAGAACAACAATTTCCTTGAAGAAGAGTACATAGCAAATTAGAGTTGACATGTTCAAAGGTGAAGCCAGGAAGGACTTTTTCACACATTACAGAATGGAAGTATGGAACATTCAAAAAGTTATTGATATGGGGGACAACTGGAAACTTAAAAACCGTTCTTGATTAAGTGTTTGTTTGACAGGTATATTAGATGGATAACTTAAGTGGCTCAATGGAATTAAGTTATGAATTGTAATCTAATTTAATAGCAGAACAAACTTGAGGATTGAAATTTTGTTCCTTTGAGAATGGTCCAACACCATTAACACTTTAGTTAAGTGGAAAGAATAGTAAAACAAGGATTGTTCAGCTTATGAAGAAATTGAGAGGAGTTTTTTTTAAGATGTTCGCAATCATTAAAGACCTAGACAGATAGGAAGAAATGTTTACCATTGGAAATGTCATGTACGAGACTTAAGATAATCAACAAAAGAAGCAACAGTGACATGAACATAAAACGTTTTACACAATGAGTGGTTATGATCTGGAATGCACTAACTACAAGTGTTGGGTTGTGACTTCAAAATGGGAATTGGATAATTGAAAAATAATTTCCAGGGGTGTGGGAGAAAGCAGAGCAGCAAACTTACTTAGCGGCTGTTAAGGACAGCTGAATGGATAGTGATCTGAATACCCTTCTGAGCTATGTCTAGAGACAAAACATGGAATTTGCTTCTACAAGGAAGTGAGACGACTACCATATACACACAGGGGTAAAATAAATAGACTCTTGTCCAGATGTAGTTGGTTGAGAGGAATAGGTGGAGGCTGATCTGGTAGCAACACCGCCAAACTATTGGGTGCAAAAATAGAAATTGCTGGAGAAACTCAGCAGTTCTGACAGTATCTGTAGAAAGAAAGAGAAACAAAAGTAGACATTGCTGGAAAATCTCAGCAGGTCTAAGAGCATCTGTAGAGTGAGAAACAGAAACAAAAATAGAAATTGCTGGAGAAACTCAGCAGGTCTAGCAGCATCTGTGGAGAGTAGAAAAAAAACTAATACGTTGAGTCGGCCTGGGGTGGGGAGGTGGCGGGGAGAGTGCGCTTCCCTTACAAGGACAACGGTAAGAGTTCGGCCCCGCCTTTTCCAACGGCTGGAGGCCTCGCGAGATCCGGGGAGAGGAGGGAGATCCAAGCGGAGAGCGGCCGCCTTTCCAAGCGAACAGCCGGTAGGTCAGCACCATAGGCCGGGGCGGGGGTGGGCGTTTCGACAGTTCCAGGCCGCAACCCCGTTAATAAAGCTGCGGGCCGGGTATTTCCGTTAATACACTTCCAAATCCCTCCCGTAATAGTATTCCAGGCCGGGGTTTCCCCTGCATACAGCTCCGGGCTGGGGCTTCAGCCGTTACTTTAGTTTCGGATAGATCTCCGGTGGCGGGCTCCGCAGAGGATATTCACTTCCAGTCGGTGCCTCCGGTTGGTCGGGTGTCCCCCTCGAGTGCTCTTATCCCCTGTCTCTCGGGCATTGTACCTGTTTCTGCAGGAAAGTGTTGAATAAAAGCTTAACATCCTCCAAAAATGCGAGTCTAACTAGCCGTGTGAGATGAAGGGGTATTCCAAAGGTTTTCTTTGTCGCTTGGGAAATTATCTAGTCAGAGAACAGAAAATTCACAAACTTGAGTCAGCTGTGCGCTGAGTTGTCTGATGTGAGAGTTAGAGGATGCCTGTTTGTCCTGCATCTTTCTGAGTTGTGCCATGGTCCCTTGCTTCCGATGCCTAAATAGCAGCCTCTGCTGGACATGTGCGCTCTCCAACATTGGCGGAAGAGAGCAGTACTGTACTTACAATTGAGAAGCTTTCTGTGGTTGAATGGACTGCTAACGATGTGAAGAATGCCCCTTTGGAGGAAGTACTGATAAATGACAGTACCTGTACAATGCTACTTTGTGGACACATAGCGTTTTACATGTCCACTGGACGTCTCAAAGTGCCATATAACCAGTGAAGTATTGTAGTTGTCAGGTGGGAACACAGCAACCAATCTGCACACAGTAACCACTCTCAAACGGCCTGATAGTGGTGCAGTTTTTGTGATTTGAGGGATTAACATTTACCAAGACCAGGGATAATGCCTGTGCTCCTCTTTGAAATTGTGTCATGGGATCTTTCACATCAACCAGATAGACAGATAGGGCCTTGGTTTAACATTTCAAGAAAGACAGGAAGTCAATATGCAGTAAACCTCTACTGTTCTAGACTTTTCATTCAAGCCCTGAAGTGGAAACCTGAACCCAGAATCTTGCGATCAGAGGTGAGAATGCTACCAAGTGAGTCTCACAACTTTAGAAGAGCAACAGTACTAATAAAATTGGTAAATAAATGCCCATTTATGGTCTCCTGAATAGGTGGGATCCTGTAACTAGTGGAATGACACAGGGATCATTTGGGGGTCAGTTTATATATCTATATATATATATATATATATTAATGACTTGGATGACAAAAGTGATTTTGCCTTTGCCAAGTTTCTCATGACACATAAATAGGTGAGGAGGCAAGTAATGAGGATAACAATCTGCAGAACAATAATCAGTTGAGTGAGTGGAGGCAAAAACGTTAGGGTTAGACAAAATATAATAAAATATGAGGTCATGCAATTTGGCAGGAAGATGGAAGAGCTGAATATTTAAATAGAGAGCAATTTCAAAATGCTGCAGCACAGAGGGATTTGGGAATTCTCATACTTGAATCCTAGCATCCATGATTTGCAAGTAACAGGGAAGGCAATGAAATCTTAGCTTTTATTTCAAAGGGAATGAAGTGCGATAATAGGAAAGTCTTGTTAAACTACATGAGCTGAAAATGTGTTGCTGAATAAGGGATTCCTGAAGAACGGCTTATGCCCGAAACGTCGATTCTCCTGTTCCTTTGATGCTGCCTGACCTTGCGCTTTTCCAGCAACACATTTTCAGCTCTGCAGCCCTCACTTTCTCCTCGAAGATTTTAAACTACATGAGCCAATCGCAGAATACTCTGAACAATTTGGCCTCTTATATTAGAAAGATACACTGGCATTGGAGGCGGTCCAGAGAAGAGTCACTAGGTTGATCCTGGGTTTGGAGGGATTTTCTTAGAAGAGATTGAGTAGTTTAGATTTGTATTCATTCTTAGGGGACTTGACAGAGTAGATGTGGAGAGGTTTTTGTGGGAGATTCTAGGACCAGAGGGCATAATTTCAGAATAACGGATTGTCCATGTAAGATGGAGATGAGGAGGACTGTTTTCTCTGATGATTTATTACTGTGGAGGACTATTGAGGCGGAGTGATATAGTATATTTTAGGCTGTGATAGGTTTTAATCACTAAGGGAATCAAAAGTTATGGATTGTTATGGGTGAGGCCAGACCACTCAAAACATTCTTAAGCAGGCAGCCCAGACCGTAACTTTGCAATTTGTTTCAGTAAGTGTACAGTGACAGTTATCCAGAGTAAGTTAGCTAGATTGACTACCAGGTTTTAAAGCAGGCAAAAATTTAATTCACAAAATTACAGAATGCAATACAAAGAACGGAATAAAGAATACCCACAGACTTCAGTCTATCCAAACTAGACTTAATTATGCTATTCCAAAACATATGTGCAACAGTCCCAAAAAACAAACTCTAGAGCAAAAATGAAACATAAGGCTTACAGGTCGAAGTTAGAAGGGCAGAAGGAGAGAGTGTTTAGCAGCCTGTTTCCACACAGCTTCTGCTGCACTGACTCAAACAAGATTTCAGCTTTTAGGACTGACCATTCCCCTTTCGTTATACTGGACACTTCTAAAACATAAAAACTTTGGACGAAAGTCTCATCCCTTTACATTAAACAAAAAGACCTCCCAATATCCTTTTTATCTCTATACTAAACCAGTCGCCTCAGAGCCTGGGGCTGTTTTACAACCGCTCTGAAAAAACCAAGGACACATCCTTGTGAAGAAGGACCAGCTTTGTGACAGGATATAAGACAGGAAAGTGGAATTGGATTATCAGATCAACTGTGATCTCGTTGAATGGCTGAGCAGAGTCAGTGGGCTATATGGCGTAGTTCTCCTACATCTAATGGTTTTAATGTATAGTAAATTAAAAATTGACCACAAGCAATATGTATACTCTTTTACCATCTCAACTAATCTCTCATCATAGTTTCATCATTGTATGGGAAAGCAGTGAACAAATTTGTATTTCATATGTGGAGTTCATTGTGATCACGTAGTTTGTAAGCTTAACATTTTTATGTTTCAGGGTGCCTCTGCAGATCTTGAGGAGGTAGAAATTTTTAATTGAAGTCAAGTAATGCCCAGAGCCTAGAAACTTGTGTGCATTAGATAAGGATAGAAGTACATCAGAGCACATAGAGGAACAGGAGTAGGCATTGCAATTCTACTGTGCAATTCAGTGAGATCATGACTTACCTTCTATTTCATAATTTTCCTGCACTATCCCTGTATCCCTTGATGCATTTGATGCTGATTGTACCTCCCTTATCCAGCCAACTCGAACTCTGACAACCATTGTGGTGTGGCATTCAGAGTATTTCCAGTTAAAGACAGCTCTGTCAATTTTGAGATTTATTTTAAATGTTAGCAGTCAGTCACAAGTGATTTATTGCTATTTTCACAGGGAATAGTTTATCATTACTAACTGGATTTACTGTTAGCCAGAAACCAAGTTTATTAGTTTGTGTCCTAGTTAGATCACCTCCTCCCTGTCAGATCTCCATCAGAGTGCTGGTATTCTGAAGTACTTCCTCAAAGTTGTCCTTTTCAGCATCATCATTGCATTACCCTCAGGAATTTCAGCAGCTGAGGTGTCCAGAAAGAGCAGGTGGACAAGACACGGACTGGGCTTTAGTCTGGGTGTGAGAGAAATGGCACTGGATAGGATCCTGAGGAGTGTATTGCACATTGTGACTGTGCTGGATTACAGAGTTACAACCTATATCAATTTCAGTCTTGGACATACCGAACAACTAAGCCTCCACAGCTGTTTGTGACAAATAATTCGATAGATTCACCATTCTCTGAGTGAAGAAATTCCTGCTTATCTCTGTCCAAAGTTGCCTGCCTCGTATTCTGAGCCCGTGTACTGGTTCTAGATCCCATAGCCAAGGGAAACATCCTTCCTTTTGATTCATGTAAGAATTTTTTATGTTTGAATGAGATGACCTCTCAATTTTCTAAAATCCAGAGAACAAAAGTCCAGTATATTTAATCTTTCTTCTCTGACAATTCCTCTATCTAGGTTGATGACCGGATCATTCATTGTAATGATGTTGAATGAAGGATAAGTTTATTTTTGTCTGGGACAACAGGGTGTTCTCTCCCTTTTCCTCAGAATAGTGCAATGGAATCTTTTGTATCCATCTAAAAGGACAAACAGAACCTTTAATCCTCATCCAAAATTATGCCTCCCTCTTCCTATTTGTGCTGGGTTTTTTATTTTTGATTCTAATTCTCTGCTGAGAAGGAAGAAAGATTCTTGTATCCCTTAATGTTGCTTTCTGTGTCAAGCCACATCGAGAACACCTAGAGCATTAATAACCAAATCAAGGCTCCATTTGTATAGCTCTTGGTAGCTGAAGAACTGGAAGAAAATCAGCTTTGTGGCTTTGACTGGAATGGGGCAACATCAAGAGGTTGAAAATACTTATTAACAATGTCAGAAGTCACATGACACCAGGTTATTGTCTAAACAGGTTTATTTGAAATCATAAACTTTTGGAGCGCTGCTCCTTCGTCAGGTGAAATTAGGTTTATTTGTAATTGTCTCTCTGCCTTAATTAATCGGTTCATAGGTCATCCCTTCAATTGTTACTCACACTGTTTTACACTTGTGATCACCTGCAAAGACTTGTTATTTAACCTGTATTCCACTCACACTAAAAAAAATCTCCACTTGACGAAAGAGCAGCTTCTGAAAGCTTGTGATTTCAAATGAACCAGTTGGACTATAACCTGGTGTCGTGTGACTTCTGACTTTGTCCACCCCAGGCCAACAGCAGCACTTCCACATCATGGCTACTTCTTAACATGCTTCTCTTTTAAACAGAATTTTTTCCTAACAATGTGTTCTGCTGTACTTGCAAAGCAGGAGACAGAATGGATGATCTCGGCGAGAATACCACAGTCTTCTCAACCTTACGTTCCTTCAACAACTTTTTGTCGGAAGGTTCAGATACAATACCCAGGACGAGCGAGCCAAACTCTGTCTCTAGAATGTTGCAGTTGCAATACGAGCAGAGAATACAGGTGAGTGCATTGTCATAGAAAATTGATATTGGAGTACGCTACTCAGACATTTGAACTTGCTGGACTATTCAATATGGTTATGGCTGATAATCCAACTCACCTGTTCTTGTTTTCGCCCCATAACCTTTCATCCCTTCAGCCCTAAGAACTATATATAACTCCTTCTTGAAAGCATTCAATGTTTTGGCCATAACTTACTTTGGCAGAGAATGCAACAGGCGCACCACTGGGTGAAGAAATTTCACCTTGTCTTGGTCCTAAATGGCCTACCATATCTTGTGACACCCCCTAGTTCTGGGCTCTCAGGTCATCGGCAACCTCCTTCCTGCATTTAGTGGTCTAGTCCTGTTGGAACCTTATAGGTTATTAAGATCCCCCATCATTCCTCTAAACTGCAATGAATATAGTCCTAGTTGATTCAGTCTCCCTTCATATGTCAGTTCTGCCATCCTAGGAATCAGCTTGATAAGCCTTTTTTGCATTCCCTCCTTTGATAGAATATCCTTCCTCAGATAAGGAGACCAAAACTGCACATAATACTCCAGATGTGGTCTCACCATGCAACTGTAGTAAGACATCCTTGCTCCTGTACTCAAATCCTCTCACCATGAAGGAATATATATTGTTTGCCTCCTTCACCACCTGTTGCATTTACATGCTTACTTTCAGCAATTGGAGTACAAGAACATGCAGGTCTTGTTCCCCTTCCTGGTCTGTCATCATTCAGATGATAATTTGCCATCCTGTTTTTGCTACTAAGAAGATAACCTTACATTGATCCACATTATATTTCATTTGTCATGAATTTGCCCATGAATTTTCCCACTCAACTTGGCCAAATCTCACTGAAGCATCTCTGCATCCTTCTCACTGTTCACCCTTCCACCCAGCTTTATGTTATCTGCACACTTGGAGATATTGTATTTAGTTCCCCATGTAAAACAATTTATGTTGTGAATAGTTGGGGCCCATGCATTGATCCACTCATCACTGGTTGCCACATGATAAAAAACCCGTTTATTTCTTCTCTTTGTTTCATGTCTGCCAACCAGCTCTTTATCGATGTCAGTATATAATGTGGTTTAATTGTATCTCGTATGTGGAACCTTTTTGAAAATCTTCTAAAGTAAACCCCATCCATTGGCTCCCCCTTATCAACTTTGAGTTAAATCCTTGAAAACGTTCTCATAAATTTGTCAAGCACGATTTTCCTTTTCAATAAATCCATGCTGCAACTGTCCAATATTGTACACTTTTTCCAAGTGCTCTGCTATTAAATCTTTTATTATGGATTGTAGTCTTTCCCTACTGCCATTGTCAGGCTAACTGGTAAATAATTCTCTGTTTTCTTCTTTTTCAAATAGTCATGGAATCCCAATAGTGCAGATGGAGGATCTGCAGATGAAGTTAAAATCGAACCTGGGGCCCTAGCGCTGTGAGGCAACCATGCTAGCCCTGTGCCACTGTGATGATGGCAAGCAGTGGCGTTATATTAGCGATACTTCAATTCATAGAAACTGTTCAGAGTCTTTAAAATCTTGAAAGATAACCACTGTTTCTAGGGTCACTTCTTTCAATGCGTTGGGATGTAGATTATCATGCCTTGGGATTTACTGGCATTTAATCTCATCAATTTCCTCAATTCCATTTCCCTACTAATACTGATTTCCTTCAGTTTCAACCTCTTGCTAGATGCTGTGTTCCGCAACAATTTTGGGATGTTACTTGTGTCCTTCTTTGTGAAGATAGAACCAAAATATGTACTTAGTTGTCTGCCATCTGTTTGTTCCCCATTACAATCTTGCTCCAGTTTCTTACTGTATGGAACCTACATTTGTCTTCCCTAATCTTTCCGTGTTCACATACCTGTCATTTGGGGTTATCCAGTCTGCGAAATATAGAACACTGCATAGTTCTTGAAGAGTGCTTTCAGGAAGCAAGAGGAAGAAATGGGTGGGGTGGGCAAATGTGGATGATGGGAGAGCAGAAACAAACAGAATGCATGTCATTGGGAACATTTTCTAGGATTTTCCTTAGCACATCAAGGGCCCATAGCATCAAAGAAAATTGAGAAAAATGGAGATAAAGTGGAGTTGAGATGATTCAACCATTGGTCTTAATGAATAGTGGGGCAGGGCCATATGACCCATTCTGTGCCTATTTCTTACATTCTTAATGTCTTCAATACAGTTCATATATCTCCATCTTACTCCCCCAAAAAGTTAATGTATTAACATTTTTTTGCCATGTGTTTATCAGGCTGAAGAGCAGGCTGACTACGTTCGTTCCCATTCACGCATTCTAGAGGTGGAATGGGAGAAACAGAAGATGGAGGTCAGCCATAAACGGGCTAGGATTGAGTTGGAGAAAGCAGCACAAAATAGTTCTTGGAACTATGAGGTACTGACATTAGTCTAGGAAGGTCTCCAAACTGTTCTGATATCAAACATTCTTCACATTTCACAGTTTTCTGGTTTTAGTTGTCGTCTTTCTCTTGTCAGTGCTGCAGTGTTGTTAGGTGCTAGGAGAGTGTGGGATTGAAAACTATTCCTCTTGATTATTAGTTTAGGCCTTTAGATCATCATTCCAGCAACATAACCTTTATAATAAGGAAAGAATATTCACTTTGTGGCTTGTCAGATTCTTCCTCAGCCTGTAAATCTCGATCTACTTCCTCACTATTCTCAAGTGACAAGTTTGAGAATGTAGAAACACCGAACTGCAGAATGTGATTTATCTGTTTTTGTCTCTATATGCAATGGAAGTAGTTGAGCTTGAGAAGCTAGTTTTGTCTATCTCGAAGGACAAAAACAGAAATTGCTGGATAAGCTCAGCAGGTCTAGTAGCATCTGTGGAGAGAAATCAAAGTTAGTGTTTTGGGTCGAGTGACTGTTCCTCAGACCCAAAAGGTTAATACTAATTTCTCTCCACAGATGTTGCCAGATCTGCTGAGCTTATCCAGCAATTTCTGTTTTTGTTTCAGATTTGCGGCATGTGCGGTTCTTGCAGTTTGTTTATCCCAAACTGACCATGAAAGCTAACTTGGTGTTCTTAATTATATTGATTTCAAATCAGAACTATTAATGTCCTACATGAATAATTTATTCTTATTTGAAGTATCTTATTTTGTGTTTTTTCCCTTCTAATGTAGCGGGAGGCAGATCGCAACCAGGAACTAATAACGCAGGTAAAACAACTGCGGGAGAAGGAGGCAGATGTTGAGACAAAGTTGAAGGACCAGATTGATATGAATAAGTCATTGAAAGAGGACCTTGGGCTTCAAAGCAAGAAGCTCCAAGAAAAAGAAGAAAAGCTTGCTGAAGCTAATCAGGTAAAGAACAGAATCTGCAACCGATAGAACATAGTCAATGCAAAATCTAAAATGCTAAGCAAAAGAAAAATCATTATGATGTGGTGAAGATTAATGGGAGACCAGAGGATTGGGAAAAATAAGCAGAGGATAAGTAAAAAAAAAAATAACGTGGAAGTATGAGAGAAAGTTTCTGGCAATATTAAAGAAGATTTTTTTAGATACCTAAAAGTAAGAGAGAGGCAAGAGTAGACATTTGACCATAGGGAAATGAGCTTGGAGAAGTAGTAATGGGGAACAAAGAAATGGCAGAGATACTGAATAGGCACTTTACATCAGTTTTCACAGTGGAAGACACCAGCAGCATATCAGAACTTTGAGAGTTGGGGGCAGAGATCAGTATACTGGCCATCACTAAGAAGCAGGTGGATAAATCACCCTGACCAGATGGACTGCACTCCAGATTTCAGAAGGAGATAGCTGAGGAGATTGTAGAGGTGTCGGTGATCTTACAGGAATCATTGGAGTCAGGGAGGGTGCCAGAGGATTGGATAATGGCTAATGTAATACTGCTGTTGAGAAGTGAAGGAGGCAGAAGAAAGGAAGGTATAGGCCGGTTAGTCAGACCTTGGGTATTGATAAGATTTTAGACGTCAGTATTCAGGATGCGATTATGGAACCCTTGGAAGTACATGATAAAGTAGAATTTATGGTTTTATCAAGGGTTAGTGTTGGGACCACAACTATTTGGGATCTACATTAACAATCTGGACAAATGAACTGAGGAAGTTGCTGCTAAGTCTGCACTTACACAAAGATAGGTGGAGGGCCAAGTAGTGTTGAACAAGCTGAGAAGCTGCAGAAGGTCTTGGACTGGTGGAGAGGTGTTTTATAAATTCTCAAGGATCGGGTTCGCAGGAGAGTAGTCTGACACAGACCAGGAGAAAAGAACTGAGAGACGAGTTTGCTAGAATATAAGTATTTTATTCCCCGCAGTGTCGCCTCAACCAGGTCTCGTACTTACAACGGGTCTGGTTTATACTCACTCTACATGTTACCGGAACTGGGAGCCGTCAGTTCTCGTAGAGCGGTTGCCAACAACCCACGCGCGGCGGTTAACCGTAACCCGGAGCAGACTCTA
>NC_057730.1:35353076-35364972 GCF_004010195.1 Chiloscyllium plagiosum
ACTTGATCGGACTGGAATTGATCAAATCAGCTGCACAGTTCAAGTGCCAGATCTGGACTGAAATACCAGTAGGTTATCATATCAAATTCAACTGGTGCCATTTTCCACTAGACTAGGATTTATAAAGCACCCATGCCAGACTGGTAAATGTTCCTGTACCAGGCTGGGATCAGTAAGTGCCTCAGATATCAAGCTGGGACTGGAAGAAGGAAACAGATGGTTCAATTCAATGACCTAGATATTGTGCACTTCCAGATGGATGATGTGTGGTAAGGGGGAGGTTGTAATGACATAGACTGCCCCGAAAGGAAACAGGCTGCGAAAGAGAGTATTGATGACCCAGGCTGCTCCCTGGAGAATGGAGAAAACAGACTCTGGAGGTAATGTTAGGGGAAAGAAATAAAATTGTCACACTGGTTACAATTAAGCACAGGGATCAGAAACCTCTGCAGGACAGAATTTCACGAGATCAAAGCAACAGAGATTCATAAATAAGGATATGATCCTTTCTTTGATTCACAAGTTCGGAAGGTGTTTAGATCTCTCAAACACATGGCAATGTGGAATACTCTTTTTCATCAAATTCACAAAAGCACTTCAGTGATTAAACATTCCCCAAACAACATCTTACCCTTAAGTCTCGAATAGTTCCTTCCCCCAAAACCATTTACATTAAATCTGGTAAAATATTTGTTACAAGGAGGATGGAAATGCATTTCAACACACACATGTATACAGACACTCCCAAATACGCACATATTCTCAAACACCCACATGCAAATGCGCACACACAGGGCTCTCTCAAATAAATACACACACACAAATGACTTGGTTATGCATCAAAATGCTTTCATTTAACTTCATTCTGTTTGAGACTTGTTTTTCAGCTGCTGCACAATGACAATGAGGAGCTGTGAAGGCCAGGTCACCGCCATGGTTACAGAGTTCTGGCCTTTTTGGTTAAGCAGGGGTCAAAGTCGCCCTCCCCCCAGGCTATGAGAGAATATCTCAGAGGAAAGGCCGTGACCTCCTGCTCTGCTGCTGCGAGAGAGGTCACCACTTCCATCCCCGCCTCCTGAGCCTTTTAGCTCTCTCATGATTTTTAAAAAGAAAAGTGCGATAAAAAGGGGCCTCTGAGGGCTCCCAGATGCTGCTCAAAGTTGAATTTGTTAACGAGAAACAGGGAAGGCATGAAAGGGAAGGATTACCCAGTAGCCATTTCAGCAAGTTCTCAATTTTAAAAATCTTCAGAAATCCAATGTTGGTGTAAAGCCCATTTCAGTTACATTTGCGGGGTTCCCTTCATTTAGTCCAGGCGTGAACTGCAGGGAATGATTTTTAACCATCCTTAACTTGTTTGCAATGTTGCCCATCAGGTGCTCCGTGAAGCTAACTTGCCTCTCTTTGGAGCAGGAGATGATCACTTGGCCCTCTTGAGTTTGCTCTGCCACTCAGCAAGATCATGGCTGACCTCATGGTGGTCTCAGCCGCACTTTCCCATCTGCCCCTCAGAACCCTTGATAGCTTTCATAATATTTTGCAATCTACCGAATCACAAAACACAATGGTTAAAAATCACTCCCTGCAGTTCACACCTGGATTAAAATGTGGTGAATTCCCTAATGTCATTCAAAGGAGCTTTACACCCACATCAGATTAATAGTCTGTGAAATCCTGTCTCCTTAGGGCAAAGCCTGCACTAAACTCAATGGCTTCATTACTTTAGCACTGTACTAACTGCGCTGCCCTGAAAGCCATATTGCTCACAGGAAATTGCAGCTTGCTACCCATAAATTCAGAGGCATAAACAATCAGACTGTGTGAACCCTCTCCGAGACCCTGACAAAGTGTGAAACCCTGGCAATCTCTTTCGTGCCTTAATTTTTAACCTGTCTCAGCTTAAATGCAAGAACCTTCCATCTAAAGGAAAGGGAAACAGCCGACAATTCAAAAGGCAGGGCCTCTTAAAAGGCTGCCTGTCACCATCTTGAATAGCCCCATTGCTACTGGCAGCAACCCCAGGTCGCTTCAGGATGATGGTACAGCTCCCTTGGGATTGATGTGCCTCTCTAACAACTGCACAAGACCACTGTGCTGTGGCCCAGCATTCCTCTGTGATCCTTAAACCAAAGCTAACACGACTGCAGGAAGCCAACAGGAGGATTTATTCTGTCCTACCCTTTGGTGACCTTTACTCTCTATTATTCAGGAATTCCCCAGAGGATCCTTGAAAACCGAACTGGAATTCCGTGCTTTTATTCATCTGTTTGTGCTAATCAGGGTGGTCTAAAATCAGCAGAGTGACGCTGATCTATCCCACTCTCTCTACAGCCCCCTGATCTGACCTGATCCTCTGGAGCATTAAGTTTCAAACAAATACTTCAAATTCTTCATTAAATTCAGGCACCATTAGAACCAAAGTAACTCGGTAAAAATGCATTTGTTTTATTGATGTCGGATTTTTTTTGCCTTTTTAAGTATTCCTTTCCCCTAAACACGCTTCCTTCGCTCAGGCTGGTGTTGATGCTATGTAATTCCATAACGGGTTTATTCAGAATCCTCAAAAGCAGACAGGCCTTTCCTTTTGTTCCTGTGCCCTGTGTAAAGAAGCCACCTCTGAGGACTGCCCTCACTGCTCGAATGGATGAATCCGGCAAGTTGCTTGGGACGGACAGCCCACAGGTTCTGTTGCAACCAGACTCAGGCTTCAAATTCGTTTCAGAAAGCCTTCTATTCCAACACTGATGGACCTGTTTAAATCCTGTGCAAGCCTCCACGTAGTTTCCAGGGACAGTGCCAGTCTCATCTATTTGAGAGGGATGGCCCTCAGTAACAAGAAATGTGGTCCAAAAGCAACCTCCTCAGTCACAAACATCCTGACTACAACCCTGGGCATCTCTGGGCCTGGGACATGACTAATGTCGGGTAACCTCTGGTAAGATGACCCTTTACCAGCTGTGAAAGGTTTCCGTCATTAGGACTGAGAGCAGATCTTCAGCCAGCTATTAAAGGCCAGCTGCAGTGAACTCGACTGTTTCTCCAGCTGGGGTCAGCGATTCTGTGTGGCCCAAGAAATAAAAGACAGCCTGACCCAGAGAGGGGGGGGAGCCTGCAGAACTCTCTGCCACAAAAAGTCATTAAGGCAAAAATATTTGAATGTTTTCAAACAGGAGTTAGATGTAGATCTCAGTGTTAATGGGATCCAAGAGTATGGGGAGAAAGTGGGACAAGGCAATGAACTTGGAAGATCAGCCATGATCACACTGAATGGCATAGCAGGCTCAAAAGGGCCAAATAGCCTCCTCCTATTCCTATTTTCTATGTTTCTATGGAAAATTAGTGCCCAATATTTGGGAAGGCTCAATTTGTTATTGTTGGTGAAGACGAACAACAGCTGGTGGTTACCATCTTCCCTTCGGCAGTCCCCCAGGATTGAGTTTGACCAGCTTTCACTCCACTTCAATAGGTTTGGAGCTGGCTGATCAGTCCAATGTAGTCTCTCCCACACACAGAGCCGGTGGTGCTGGAAGGGTTGGGGAGATGGGTTGTTTGAAGGTGTGTGTGTGTGCCCTCTGACACCTCAACTTCACCTCTGCATGTCTCTGAAAACATCTCTCCGTGGGTTCCCGGGAATCTGCTGCCATGACTGAGTTCTGAGTAGAGCAGCTGTTTCAGAGAGTCCGGTGTCCAGTTATTGAGTGACATGTCCATCCCAGCACAGCGATGCACGCGTGACCAGCCTATCAATGTTCGGTATGCTAGCTTGCGAGAGGTGGTTGTTTTTTGGACCACGTTTCTTGCCAGCAGGCAAAGTGGAACTTGTCAAGGCTCCATTAATCAAGGGTCGCCAGAGATTTGAGGTGCCTGCAGAAGGTTGTCCAAACAGATGAAGCAGACAAAAGTTTGGCCACAACTATACATTGGACTTCTGGTCCAGGATGAAGCTGGAGTAGGGCCCTTCAGCCAGCGCTCATCCACTCCAACCATTCTTCTTCTTCCTCCTGGTGTTTCTTGTTGTCTTCTCTCCCAGCATGGCAAGGCACGGCACAGCAGCCTCCAGCCTTTGTGGTGACTGTTTTATAAATTCTCAAGGATCGGGTTCGCAGGAGAGTAATCTGACACAGACCAGGAGAAAAGAACTGAGAGACGAGTTTGCTAGAATATAAGTATTTTATTCCCCGCAGTGTCGTCTCAACCAGGTCTCGTACTTACAACGGGTCTGGTTTATACTCACTCTACATGTTACCGGAACTGGGAGCCGTCAGTTCTCGTAGAGCGGTTGCCAACAACCCACGCTCGGCGGTTAAACGTAACCCGGAGCAGACTCTACCGAACTGGGGACTTTCCCAGCTTATATACTCTTTCGAGATCTAAACATTCATGCGAACAACAGGGCAAGACTCTTTACGAGTTTCAGCTGGAACCAATTAAGCTTGCAACATCCTGTTTGACAGTGTCTGTTCCTTATCAAGGCTGGTAGCATAAACACCATAAGCAACACATTCCATTCCGGCAACATATTCATGCGAACAACAGGGCAAGACTAAGCAACACCTTCCATTCCGGTAACATATTCATGCGAACAACAGGGCAAGACTAAGCAACACCTTCCATTCCGGTAACATATTCATAATAAGATTCACACATGTATTGGGACATAATTTTAACCCTTTCACCACAAGAGGGTAGGCAAAGAATTGGTAAATGGAATATAGTGTGGGAAAGTGTGAAGTTATGCAGTTTGGTAGGAAGATTAGAGGTGTAGATAATTTTCTAAATGGAGAAAAGCTTCAGTAACCTGAAGCACAAAGGAACTTGGGAGTCTGAGTTCAGGATTCTCTTAAAGTTAAAATGCAGGTTCAGTTGGCAGTTAGGAAGGCAAGTGTAACGTTAGCATTCATTTCAAGACGACTAGAAAACGAGGAGAAATACATTCCTGTATAAGGCTCTGGTCAGATCACATTTGGAATACTGAAAGCAGTTTTGAGCCCCATATCAAAGGAAGGATCTGCTGGCATTGGAAGGATTCCAGAGGACTTTTACAAGGATGACCCTGGGGATGAAGGGCTTGTCATATTAAGGGTGGTTGAGGATCTATACTTGGAGTTTAGAAGGATAAAGTGGGATCTGATTGAACTTGCAGAATACTGAGATGCCTGGATATGGACATGGAGAAGATCTTTCCACTAGTAGGAGAAACTAGAAACTAGGCACAGCCTCAAAGTGAATGGTCGACCCTTTAGGACTGAGATGAGGAATTTCTTCAGCCATAATGTGGTTAATCTGTGGCACTTATTGCTGCAGAGGGCTGTGGAGGCCAAGTCATTGTGAGTATTTAAGACGGATAGGTTATTGATTAGTAAGGGGTCAAGGGTTACAGAGACGAGACAAGGCAAGACAGAATGGGTTTGAGAAACATTATCAGCCATGATTGAATGACCGAGCAGACTCTATAAGTATGCTCCTATGACCATCCACCCTTTATATCATTATGGCTGACAACAAGTAAGTGCTTTCCTTATTTTGTATTTACTTTGAAATAGCAATAGTTACACAACATTTAACATTTGTCAGGCAGAGATTTTGTCCATTTGGTGTTTCAAAAAGTTAAAATACTATTATGTCTCCATTACAAGTGTGCAAAATTAACTAATAAAAGACGTACCCCCAATGGTTAACATATTCCTGCAAGTTGAAGTTTGGACATGATTGTTTGAATGTTTCCTCTCATTATGGTGTTTTCTCTGTGCTATAATGTAGATGATTGATGTCCTTAAGGCTAAGATATCAGAACAGCAACAGCAACAGATGGCTCAGGAAATGCAGCTGACAACATTGCACACGGAGCGCCAGGAGCTACATGAGCAAGTGGAAGTGCAACACAAGTAAGTCCAAAAATAAACCATTATATGTACCATTAAGCAGAATTATACTGATTGTTTTAATCTCTATCTCTATCTCTATTTCATTCACAAAACCATTCTTGATGTAGTTGGAGTTTTTGAACCTGGAAAGAAAGCTACAAATGTATTAACTTTTAAAATCTTAAAACAAAAGAATTTCTTTGCAATTTCATTTTATCTCCCATTGCCTCTTGATGGTGTTGACTTATCTTGGAATTTGGTTCCAATGCAACTGGCAAGCCTTCAGTTTTTCGTCCTAGTCCCATAAGAGTCCACAGACTGCCATTATCTTCATTCAGCATCATCAGGCAACAGAGCAGTTTGAAATGGCTGCTGTCTCCATTATCCTGGCGTGGCTTGACATCTGCAGTCTCTGTCTTTTGTTAAATAGACTGCATCTCTAGGTTTGGATTTACTGGCGTAGTTGTCCTCTGCTGCCTCAGCCGTGACCATTATTCATAGGTGAGCCAAGATAGTAAATGTCAAAAGGCCAATCATTTCTGTGGGCTTTACAAATGAACTTGATCTATCATTTTCTGTAGAGGTATAAAATTTAGGAGTGGAATCCAAGTAAAAGTTGACTGCCCTAACTTAGGGAAACTTCAGCTGAATGTACGATGTTAGTACTGCCCTAGTTAAGGTCAGCTTCAGAAGGAGATTGAATGGAATTTTTCTCACGTATGTGGCTGAGACGTAGGAACAGAAGAAAGACTCTGTTGAAATTTTGCAAAGAAGAGTGGTAGAGATTCATAGACCCATGAAAAAATAAAACTGAAATTTAAAACAAAAGGAATCTCCTTATGTTACCTCTTTTATTTTTGGAGATTTCTGTGACCTAACTTGTTTTAAATTTTGTCTCCTTTCCCAAAATAGGAAGTGGCAAGAGGCTGTGCAAAAGATTCAGACTCTTGAAGCAGCTCAAGTGGTTAATGCTGAGAATGAGCAGAAATTGAAGGTGAGCAACAGTTTGATTATTCTCACTGTTCTCAAGAAAGTGAACAGGATATTCTGTTTGTCATTGCAGAGTAATGGATGTTGCTAAATGAGCTGCTTGACGAAGGGCTTGAGTAATTGAGTAAAATGGGAGAAAGTGAGGACTGCAGATGCTGGAGGTCAGAGCTGAAAAATGTGTTGCTGGAAAAGCGCAGCAGGTTAGGCAGCATCAAAGGAGCAGGAGAATCAACGTTTTGGGCATAAGCCCTTCTTCAGGAATCCTGAAGAAGGGCTTATGCCCGAAACGTCGATTCTCCTGCTCCTTTAATGCTGCCTGACCTGCTGCGCTTTTCCAGCAACACATTTTTCAGTAATTGAGTAAAATGGTGATTCAGTAAGATTTTGTGATATACTCTGTGTTTTGGTGCTGAAGTACTTAAACCACGTGGACTAAGAGCTCATATTTCAGTTCCCATTGAGCTTTACTCAGTTGTGGGTACCAATAGACTGCTGTAGTCAAACCTGAGAACTTTGAATGTGTGAAGGGGAAGAGATCATTAACTGTTTATGTTTCCAAGTTTTATCCACTGGCTACTGTTGTAATAAGTGAGAGTGAGAATAGATTGAATTTAGCAGTAATGTTCCCTGTTTTTGAGTAATCCATCATGATTTACTACTGAATGATTGACTACAATGGAACTCAAAAGTTGGACGAAGTATGATGATACTGCTTGCATCCACAAAATCATGTTGCCTGGAACATTATTTGGAGAATATAAGGCAAAATGAAAATGAGAAAATAAAGCTTAAAAATTCCAATGCTTATGTCTGGTTTCTTAATTTTACAGGAATTAGAGAATAAAATGACTCAGCAAGAACAAGACTCTGTGATTGTAAAGAACATGCGGTCAGATCTAGGTCGAATTCCTGAACTGGAGAAAGAGCTTCGACAGCTGAAGGAGAAGAATGCCTATTGCAGGTAAATAAATGTGATCATCTGATTAGTCACTTTTCTGGTGAAGCATCTTGATTATAACATGCAATATTTTCATGAAATATGCTGAATTAAAGGCAAACATGATATCCCTCAAATTCAGATCAGCCTATTTGATCATAAGAGACTAATCTGTGAATATGGTGTATTCTCATTGAACCTTTGTACAATGCTGCTTTTTAATGTACCTGTATTCGTTTAAGATCACTTGCACAGCTGGTCCTGGAGAATTGTTACACTTACATCAAATATGGTTAAATGCTCTCTGTACGTTTTTGAGCTATTATCCATTTCTGAGAGAAACTGTCAACTTCTTTGCAAAATGAAATAAGATCTTTGATACTAAAGAGGGATGAAGAAACTTCTGGCTACATCTGTGGAGAAAGAAACAGAACTAACATTTCAAGTCTGGTACTACTGTTCAGAACTGAAGAAGTTCTCTGTCCACAGATGCTGCCAGATCTGCTGAGTTTCTCCAATATTCTCTCTCTCTTTCAGATTTCCAGTGTTTTTGTATTTTGATTTTATGGAAGATTTTCGATGCTGGTAATGGAGTAAGGAATGAAACATGGGATTATATCTCAAACAAATCCTATCTTTGACAAACAGGGAGGTGGAAGATAACAATTCACTGCTGAAGGAAGAATTAGAAAGTCTTCGTAAAAAGCTTGAACGTCTCGAGAAGTTAAAGGAAGAGAAGGTTGCTCTGGAATTGGAAAATGAGGTTAATGTTTATTTCATTTAGTTTGTTTCTTTCTTTGTGCCCTTCCCAGATAATATGACCGTCATAACATGATTAGGTGAAATGCATCAAATAGTTTGTTCCTTCCCATTCTAGGAAGGGTTGGTGACGATTCGCCACGGCAGATTTACCACCGATGATTTTCCACTGCCAGTTCTCCACCAGCATTTCTCCACTGGGGTTGTTTGATCTCTGGAGACTATTCGCCACCGGAAATATATATATATATATGTACTGATTGTTTTCCCTCCCACCTGTTCTTTCATACTTCTTAATCCCCTCTATTTATACAACTACATACTACATATTGATTAAAAAAAAGGTAAAATAAATATCATTTTATTGGTTTATATATAAAAATGAGTTACAAACTTTAACCAGAAAAAGGAAATATATTTTAAAAATCTTTATAATGGCAGTAAAATCTCACATTAATATTAAACAATGAAATTTCAGTTCATTTGATAGTTATGCGCTATTCCTCTAAGATATTCCAAACAATCTCTTCACCATATTCAAGAACAATGCAACGCAAACACCACCTTAACCAATATAACGACAATTTTATATAGTTTAGAGATGCTTGTTCTCCAACATTTTAAACGTTGTTAAATTTAAAAAAATCTATTAACAAAAATAAATGGTTATTAAGACAAGTAAATGCTACCACCAATATTCAAAATATACGACTTATTTGTGGTGGCGAATTGTCTTCAGTGGCCAATGGGTGGTGGCTAAGCGTCCTCAGTGGACAAAGGACAGTGGCTAATCGTCGGTGGCGAATCTGTTGTGAATGGTCCCATCCCGTCTAGGAAAGGTGGAGGATCTTGCAATCATTGGATCAGTTAGCTATACTATTGATGGATTTGAGTGTATGTTTTCACTAGAACATAACGAGGAGCAGGAGTGGGCAATTTACCCCCTCGAGCCTGCTCTGCCATTTGATACGATCATGGCTGACCTCATCTTGGCTTTAATACAATTTTCTTGCCCACTCCCCATAACCCTTCAACTCTACTTATTAAATTCCATCTCCTCCTCAAATTTACTCACTGTCCCAGATCAGCCACAGTCCTGGGGGCAATGAATTCCACAGATTCACAGTCTGTACTGAGTTTGCAACTAAAACAAAACATATTGGTTCCTCAAATCATGATGTTGTATATGGTTTTCAATGTCTCACTATGGGAAAGGTTTCATTTGCAGAGAATACTGGAGGGATTTGCTGATACCAGGAATGAAAGGCTTTCAGTTAATAAGAGAGGATGGAGTAAAAGCTGTTCTCTTAATGAAAAACAGGGAAAATTAAATGGAGAACCAAAAGAGCTGCTCAGAATTGTGAAGTGCCTTGTTTGCAATAATTTGAAAACTGTTATTTACTTTCATTCCAAGGATTACAATCCTAACTTTTCCAATCGTATCACCTAAACTGAACTTTCTCAGTCTTGGAACCATTCCTGTGAACCTCTTCTGCAGTTTCTCCAATGCCCTTCCTATATTTTAGCACTCAGAATTATACACAATACTTTAGTTGGGATTTAAGAGTGTCTTTTATAAGTTCAGACTGTATCCTTTAACTGCTATCTTCACCTGTCCTGCCATGTTCACTGATCCATGTGCATATACATCCAGGTTTCTCTGCTCCTGCACCCCATTTAGAATTGTACTCTTTATTTTATACCCTTTATTTCCTCCTACCAAAATACATCAATTTACACATCTTTGCATTGACCTTCATCTGCCACATATTTTCCCAGTCCACCAATTTGGTTAGGTCATTGAGAGTTCTGCAGTGTCCTCCTTTATACTTTTTACAATGCTTCCAAGTTTTGTATCAACTGCAAACTTTGAAATTTGTCAAGATTTAAATTGTTGCTATATATTGGATAAATAAAAGGTCCGAATGCTGATCCTTTACAAATCTTCCTTCAGCCTGAAAAATATTCAATGTCAGATATCACTTGGCTATTTTGTAACCATGTGAGCTATATCTTTTCTCATAAGTCAATTATTTGGTGCTGTTTCGAATGACTTTGAGAAGACAATATCTCTAGTTCTTTGTTCGGTGTATGGACTTCTGAGGCCTGTACACAGCAGCGACCTATGAACACAGAAGTCTGTCAGCACGTCTATTGTGGCATGCGCAGAACCTCAGAGCATCTGCAATCATGCAGCTTAGAGGGAGCACTGGTCACCGACGCTTTGTTGCATCTTCAAATTCCAACAAGTTAGTTAAACATGGTTTTCTTATTAGAAATGTTGAAACTTTATTGCTGGAACAGCACAGCAGGTCAGGCAGCATCCAGGGAACAGGAGATTCGACGTTTCGGGCACAGGCCCTTCTTCAGGAATGAGCAGAGAGTGTTCAGCAGGAGAAGATAAAAGGTAGGGAGGAGGGACTTGGAGGAGGGGAGTTGGAAATGTGATAGGTGGAAAGTGTGCAGTGAGAGAGGGACTCACTGAAATCTTTGTAGAGAGAGGCAGAGAGCTTCTTCAAGGAAGGCATCCTTGTAAGAGGATTCGCAGTAGGTTGAAATCTTCGAGGAGAAAGTGAGATCTGCAGATGCTGGAGATCAAAGTTGAAACTTTATTGCTGGAACAGCACAGCAGGTCAGGCAGCATCCAGGGAACAGGAGATTCGACGTTTCGGGCACAGGCCCTTCTTCAGGAATGAGCAGAGAGTGTTAGATCTTTGTAGAGAGAGGCAGAGAGCTTCTTCAAGGAAGGCATCCTTGTAAGAGGATTCGCAGTAGGTTGAAATCTTCGAGGAGAAAGTGAGATCTGCAGATGCTGGAGATCAAAGTTGAAACTTTATTGCTGGAACAGCACAGCAGGTCAGGCAGCATCCAGGGAACAGGAGATTCGACGTTTCGGGCACAGGCCCTTCTTCAGGAATACAAAATCTTCCCCATTTACCTCAACCCCCATCACCACTCATCCTGCACATCCTCTGTGCGGCCTACTCATTCATTTGGGAAACTTTCTCACCTGCACCAACATAAAAGCTGTGCTACCACTTACATCCTTTTGTATTAACTATCTCTCTCTCTATCTCCCTCTTAATTCAGAGGAAAACAATCCATAATAGGGCAGAAAGTGTGATGTTGGGTGGCTGCTGTCCACTCTGTGCCTCCTTATCCCTTATGAGCAGAGGATCCTGAATCTGGCCAAACTAAGCCGGGCCTGGACTGGAATCAGAGACGGTGCTTGAACCACTGCGCCAGCATCCCAAGAGAGCTCAGGTTAACCTCCTTGATTGGACTGAGGCCTGCTGACAGCCTTGTGTCTGCGCCAAATGTTATGGTAAGACAATAGTAATATGAG
>NC_057730.1:35366627-35376512 GCF_004010195.1 Chiloscyllium plagiosum
TCTCCAAGTCCCCAAAGGAAACTTCCATATCCGCCACAGATTCACCTGCCCCTCCACCCACATTATCTACTGCATCCGCTGCAGCCGGTGTGGCCTCCTCTATATTGGGGAGACAGGCCGCCTACTTGCGGAGCGATTCAGAGAGCACCTCTGGGCCAACCCAATCACCCTGTAGCACAGCATTTCAACTCCCCCTCCCACTCCACCGAGGATATGCAGGTCATTGGACTCATCCACCGCCAAACCACAACAACGCGACGGTCGGAGGAGGAGCGTCTTATCTTCCGACTGGGGACCCTCCAACCGCAGGGGATGAACTTGGACTTCACCAGTTTCTTTCTCCCCCCTCCCCCCACCTTGTCTCCGCCGGGTCCCCCCAGCCCGGCGCCGCCTTCCTGACCTGCAGTCTTCTTGTTGACCTCTCCGCCTCCATCCTACTCCGACCTATCACCCTCACCTTGACCTCTTTCCACCTATCACATTTCCAACTCCCCTCCTCCAAGTCCCTCCTCCCTACCTTTTATCTTCTCCTGCTGAACACTCTCTGCTCATTCCTGAAGAAGGGCCTGTGCCCGAAACGTCGAATCTCCTGTTCCCTGGATGCTGCCTGACCTGCTGTGCTGTTCCAGCAATAAAGTTTCAACTTTAATCTCCAGCATCTGCAGACTCACTTTCTCCTTTCTTATTAGAAATCCAAGTGACTTCTAATTCCAGCCCAAGAAACATCTCCATCACTATGGTTAAACTGAGTGGTCTGCAATTTGCAGGTTTTATCCTAACAATGTATTTTGTGCAGGGGCATGATGTTTGCAGTTCTCCAATCTTTTGGCACCTCGCCTGAGCCTACGGAAAACTGAAAGATTAGGGCCAGTGCCCCTGCAATTTCCTTTAGTATCCTTGGTTACACCTCATCTAG
The DNA here is from genome assembly GCF_004010195.1 of Chiloscyllium plagiosum. Lineage (NCBI taxonomy): Eukaryota > Metazoa > Chordata > Chondrichthyes > Orectolobiformes > Hemiscylliidae > Chiloscyllium > Chiloscyllium plagiosum. The sequence goes on from NC_057730.1 coordinate 35,367,544, forward strand.
TCCTAGTCTACAATACTGATACATTGTCAACTTTAAGTGCTAGTAATCCATCCAACATTTCTTGGTCTCGGCTGCATCTCCTTCTTTAGTAAAGACAAATGCAAAGATTTCATTTTAATGCCTTAGCCATGTCACTGCTTCCATATGAAATGCTTTTTTTGGTCCTAATTGGCCCCATTCCTCTTCATACCACTTTTATATTAATATACCTATACAAGAGTTTGGGACTCCCCATTATATTGGCTGCCAGTGTTTCTCAGTATTCAGCTGCTCCGAATATGCTTTTTGCCTCCACTCTGTACCTCTGCATTCTTTTTGGTTCTTGATTTTCTACCAGTCATCTATCATAAACCCAGTTTTTCTTCTTTCAAGTTCAATTTCATTTATCATCCAGGAAGTTCTGGATTTGTCTGCCATTACTTTTTGAGGAAATATACCTTGACTGTACCTGAACCATCCTCAAAAGTAGCCCATTGTTTTGTTACAGTTTTTCTCACCACTGTATCTTGCCCCATTGAATTTGGTTCTCCCCAGTTGATTTTTGTTAAACGCTGGAATGATGTTGTCATTCTCAACTTTATGGATGCCATGATCACTTATCTCCTAAATGCTCCCCCACTGACACTCGGCCTACCTTATTGCCAAGAATCAGGTTCAACAGTGCATCCTTTTACTATTGGACTGGAAGCATACTGCTGTAGAAATGTCTCCTGAACACCATCTAGGAACACTTTCCACTTGCTGCCCCTTGCACTACCAGTATCCCAGACTGTGTTTGGAGTATCAAAGGCCTCCATTATAATTACTCTATAACATTAGCATCTCTCTGTAATTTTGTGACAGCATATTCCTCTTCATCCTTCCCAATAGTTGATGGTCTATGCTCTTAGCAAATTGATTCTGTTTTCTAATCCTCTGAGACATCCTTTTTTCTCAAGCATTGCAGTACCCTCCTTTGAAACAAAATTGCCACTCCTCATTCTCACTTTCCCTTTCCCTTTCTTTTTCTATCATTTCTGAATACCTGGACCCAGGAATATTTAAACTCAGTCTCACCCTTCGTCAAGTCAGGCCTCTACTGGCACAGCATCATCTTTCCACATGGTAATCTGTACTTGTAACTTACTGAAATCTGATTTACTTTAGCCATGCATTCATGTCTGTGTTCAGTGACCCTGGTTTAGACTTAATTACTTTCTCCTCTTTTTGAGTTCACCACTAACTCACTGTCGTCCATACTAATTCTCTCTGTCTCTCCAAGCATTTTGCAAACTTTGGTATTCAGTATCCTGTCTTGGTTCACACACATCTGCCAAGTTAATTCCAGCACACTATCAAAATGCCCTGGATCTGTTCAGGAATACAGTTGCCATCTTCCCTGGAAGCACTACCATGTCCCAGGAATAAAGCCCTCCTCCCTCCTGCACTATTTTTCCAGTCAACATTCAATTTGCCTTATCGTTCTGCACTTGGCATTGAGAATAATCTGGAGGTTACTTCATTTGAGGCACTCTTTTACCGACCGAGCTCCCTAATTTCCTATTTGCAGGAGCAGTTAACTATCTTTTAAGAGGCTCATTTAGGAAAAATAGAAAAGGATAAAAAAATTTTAATAATGAACAATTTATTCTGAATAGTGATAAAACAGATTTTGTCATTGCCTTTATACAGAGGAAGTTGATAAATATTTGAGAAAGTTGGATTTTAAAAGAATATGGGGAAAGGTCATATTGGATAGCTGCTTCAAAGTTGGTTCACCAGTGATTGGCCTTCTCTGAACTGTACAGTTGTATAATGCTGTTATTTTCTAATGTTAAAATTTTTTCATCAAGGTGTGATTTCCAGATTTTTACTGTATTTCTTTTTATTTTAGAAATTACTGGCTAAGTTGCAAAGTTGGGAGAATGTGGAGCAAACTTCAGGATTAAATATTCGGTAGGATTCTGTGGCAAGATATCTTTTTTCTTTTCAAAAGAAGATAGCCATCTGCATTCATAATAATTTTGTCTTTTCCTTTTTTTTTGCTTTGTCTGCTGTGTATCTGTGTTGTATCTTTCCTATATGAACATTTATTTTGTATAATAGTGATTGACTGGTCTCCATAATGCATTGTCTATTCTATTTATTATGTGTCTACAATTGAAACTTGACAATTTGCATCTTGCTGTTGCAGCATGTAAACTCAATGTAAAATATTGGGACAAACTGCTTTGCACAAGTTATACCTCCATGTTAATCACTCATACGTGATCCTTTGTGATTCTGTCAACTGAAAAGCATGTTGAAATACGAACAGAAAAATGCTGGGAATGTACAACAGATCATTTGACAGACGAAATTAAGTGATTTAACAAATGTAATCCAGTGCAATGTCCCTCTAGTCACTGGAATGGGACTTATTCTGTGTGGTCCTTATAAGTACCAGTCATAATGTAGCCCATTTCTTAAACAACAAGAAGCTTTTCCAATCCCAAAGCATTGGACAGGTGCATGGACCCATTAATACATTAATATTACAGAATCTGTTTAAGGAATACTACTACTAAATTACCAGAATTTAGTAAAAGGGTTTTTTGCTCCTATGCTCCATTCGACCATGAATGTAGACTCAAGATTTATAAGGTTTAGTATTTTCTAAATATCAAACTCAAATTACATGATGAATTATAGTGCATAAACTCAAATAGCCCTAATAGCTCATTTAATAGCCAGGTTATTTGTTTCAAACACACAGTTCCTTGAACTTCTCTACCGACCAGCAGTTAACTCTCCCTTTTGCGAGCAGGATAGAATTCCAAGGATCTGAAAAACCTCTGCTCATATTGTAATTTTCTAGCAGGGCCAACTAATAGCAATTAGGAGCAAGTATCTGAGTAACATTTTCCCTTTATAACTTGCGAATCCTATCCACTAAGTTTCAAAAAATTTCACAGATGAAGGTAACTATGACCATGAGACATAAGAGTAGAAATTAAACATTGACCCCATCGAATCTGCTCTGCCATTACATCATGGCTGATAAGTTTCTCAACACCATTCTTCCACTTTCTCCCTGTAACCCCTGATTTTCTAGATATTCATGAACCGATCTATCTCAATTTTAAATACACTCATTGACCTGGCCTCCACAGCCCTCTGAATTCCATAGATTCACCATTCTGGCTGAAGAAGTTTCTCCTTGTCTCTGTTCTCAAGGATCTTCCCTTTACTCTCATCTAAGGCTGTGCACTCTGGTGCTAGTCCCTCCGACCAATAGGACTTGCTCACAAGCCTTCCTTTAAAGACACTGCATCACTTGGTACTTATTAGCTTTAAAGGAGTCATCAGATCAGGTCCTATAATATTTTTTGCCTTCTTTGAATCATCTTTAAATGGGATAATAAAGCAAGCTTAGCTTCTATCCATATTTCAGCCAAATTCTGAATGTGAGGAACTGTGTAACCCCACATATATTTTTACCTATATTTTTATAGTACCATAAAGTAGATCTTATCAAAGATGCTGCCACCTGTATCCTAACTTGCAGCAATTCTCATTTGAATTTCACCCTTGTGCTCACTCAATGATTCCTGCTCCTGCAATACCCCAATTTTTGAAATTTTCAATATTTGTTCTCAAATTCTTCTGTTCACATGCCCTCCTGTCTCTGTTACTTCCTCTAGTCCTACAGCACTCATATGTGATTCCTCTAATTCTGTTCTTTTGTCACTCCTGAATTTCACTGCACCATCATTGGCAGACATACCTTCAGCTGATGAAGCTACATGTTCTGAAATTCTTTCTGCAAGTGTCTCTCGCGCTCTCTGTGTCTCTGTACCTTTTTGTCCTCTTTCTAACCATTTCTTAAAAACTATCTCTCTGTCCAAACTTGTAATCATTTGTTCTGATATTGTGTGGTGTGTTTACCAATTTAGTTTTATAATGCTTTTATGAAGATTTGATGATCTTGGGATGGTAAGTATGTGTTGTCAAGGAGGTTGCTCATTTACATCGGTTTACTATCTTGTAGCTTCTACTTTCAGTGGCAGATAATGGCTTTTTTATAACTTTCCTTTGCTTTATAAAAGCACTTATTTTCAGACAAAATAACACTTGGTCCAATCTTCCATTGATTAGGTTATTCCAAAGAGGATGTTTGGTGGGCATCTGAATTCAATGGTTGCCTGTCTGACTATACTGAGAGTCAGCAGTAACTTGCAGTTGTCCAGCATAGCTTATGGAGTTAATAGCTGCATCAGAGTACGTTAAAAGTATGTTAAAATCATTGACACTGGGCAATGTCTAAAAAATTCTGCGGAGGAGTGATTTGAAGGAATAATTGAAAGAGAATTTACAGAAAGATTTAGAAAATAAAACTAGATGCTTGCAATTGCCTGAAGCCAAGGCAGACATCAGGCTATACCAAAATTTCAATAATGTTGGCACTTAAAGTGTTGTAACTGGTGTCTTGGAGGAAATGGTCAGTGAATGTGCATGTAGTAAGCTCCCACAAGCAGCCATGAGATAACAGCTGGATAATCTGTTTTTGTCATGTTGGTTGAAGACTTAATATTGGTTTTTCTTCAAAAGTGCCATGACATCTTTTGCATCCATCCAAAAGGGTGATGGGTGCTTTTGTTGTCTCAACTGAAAGGTAACACCTCTGTCAGAGTGGTACTACCTCAGTACAGCACTTGTGCTGACTTGCATTTCAACACATTTTCAGCTGCATTTATACTTAGTCATTTCAGTGGAACTTGAATGCGTGGCCTTTTAAATAAGAAGCAATAAGTTACCTCTGAATACCAGTGAAGAGAAAAAAAATGATAAGGTCATATTTGGAAAAAGAATTTGAGGGCAGAAACCTATTGCCTGAAGGATTCCCACTGATGGTAGAACAGAGTCAGTCTCGGATTGTAGAATTTTAGTTTAACCTTGGCTTCAGGCAATTAAGGTGTAGATGAGGGTTTCTGTAGCAGCATAAGTGTGAGTGAGTCATTTGAATGCATTGAGTTGGCTTTGGGATATAAGGTCATGAATAAGACCTGTATGTCATTCGCAAGTGGCCTGGTTTTTTTCTATTTTGGTTCCACCTAATTTGCCTGGATATCAGCAATTCAGCAAGATTTGCTGAAGTGTTAATTTGATACAGTAGGGGGCAGTGTTGCCATTGTGACACAGCATAGCAACAGCTGTGTTGGTTCTGAAGCCTCTTAGATTGTTAACAATTTTCAAAATATATATTTTGTTTATTGCAGAATTTATATTAGAAAACAAATGTAGTGTAATTTTTATTTAACTTGGTGTAAACTTTAAATGTAGTTGCTTCTGAAAGAGAATACAGGTACTTGTTAAATTGGGTGGACTTGCATAACGGATTTTAGTCTTGTCATAGAATACCTGAAGTCTGTGTGCTGTCTACTTCACCATAGTTACTGTAAGAAAAATATAATTAAGTTGCTTTCATGCTGGGCTAAATCTTGGACATGGCTCAAGACATCCATGATTTAACTGAGGTTGGGTGCCAGTGAAACGTAGTTATAAATAAGGTCCTGCCAGCCACTGTCAATTGTAGGTTTGGCGCATTTGCTTTCTGTTAGAAAGCTATGTGAAACCCATTTTCTGGAGCCAGCTTCATGTGGGACTTGGCTTTATGTGAAATCTAACTTCAAATCCTTGTAAAACACTGCTGATTTTTACAGTTTTCCTTTGCTGTGTATTCAAAGAAAGAGCTTGTGGGGGGGGGGGGGGGGGGGATAGTTCTGAAATTACAGGCTGATGGTTAAGTTGTAATTTGTATATCAATTGTTTTTGTCCTTTTAGCCTCTGCTTTGTCTAGACCAATTGTAAAACTCTAGTGGTGGACCTTTTTCAGCACTGTGTCTCATCTTCTAGTTCCTTTATTGAAGTTTAGCCTCTGCCTAGGTCTGATGGATTATGTATTATAAATAAGTAGCAATATTCCATGGAGTTTTCAGTCTATTTCAGTGATTAATAGACGATATATAATAAATGCCTTACAACATCCCAGTGAGTTGTTTGGCAATACTTGATTCTGATTAATGACTTGTGTTATCTATCCAACTGAATTGAACTGTGATTTTTAGCTTATGCTTGAGCTTAATGGATATCTTAGGTATTTACAATATTCATATGTAGTTTGTACCTTTTCCTCAGCTTGCAGAATGATTTATTAGAGAAGTCAGATCTGCTCACTCTGCCTCCCTGCTTCCTGTGGACTTCAACAGCTTCCTCATTTCCCCTTCCCCCACCTCATCCTAGTTTCAAACTTCAGCTCAGCACTGTCCCCACAACTTGTCCGACCTGCCTAGCTCCTTTTCCAACTATCCACTCCACCCTCTCTTCCCTGACCTATCACCTTCATCTCCTCCCCCACTCACCATTGTACTCTATGTTACTCTCTCCCCACCCCCACCCTCCCCTAGCTTATCTCTCCACGCTTCAGGCTCACTGCCTTTATTCCTGATGAAGGGCTTTTGCCCGAAACGTCGATTTCAAAGCTCCTTGAATGCTGCCTGAACTGCTGTGTTCTTCCAACACCACTGATCCAGGATCCTCCCTGCTTCCCAGCCCATCCAGTGTTTTCTAAACTTTCAAAATTTCTTGTACCACATAACATTAACTTTAGACAGCTGATCTGATCTCAGGAGTTGCCAGTATTACTTCTAAAGTTTGCAGCTACACCCTTGTCTATTTTTAATTTTGTCTCATTTTATGAAATGCTTGTGCCCTTCTGATATCTTGCTGAACAGACTGCATAAATTAGCCTTGATTGCAGATTATTGGATAAGAAGTTGCAAGGACCAAACCATGATTCTGCCCTTAAACAACATGTGAGTGCCAGATGGTTGATGAAGAGCCCTAGCTGATTATTTTCCATTGTCCAACCTGGGAATGGTACAAACTCTCAATCTGTCAGATTTACTGAACTCATTTTTGCAATTTAACATAGTTCTGAAACACAGCCTGAGCTAATAAGAGCTCACAAACGGCTAATAATAAAACAAAAAGTCCTGGTGCTGAAAATCTGAAAGGAAACTGGAAAATACGGGTATTAGTCAGGTTTGGGGGCATTGGTGGAGAGTGATTGTGTTCATGTTTTGTGGCTCTTATTTTCTAACTTGCTTCTGTTCAGACCTTTCTGTCCTCTGCCTGCTATACTGTCCCAAATGTTTGCATGATTGGCAATCTTAATTGGATTACTGCAGCACTCATAAATTCATTGCTGCTGTTCAATTCCTCGCGTTTTCTGAATTGGTCTTTCACATAAATGTACAGTACAGTGTTCATTTGGGAACTCTGTCAGACTGGAGTAGAGTTAAGAGAATGATGAAGCACACCCTATATTTATGGCAGTAGCTGCCGTATGTTAAATTTTAAAGATGTAGTTTGAGTGTTATTGAATGATTGAATAAGTGCGGTCCTAGGTAGATATGTGGATAAGGTGGGTAGTCAGATCAAGGGAAAGCATAGTTGGATCTTGTTGACTGAGGTCAATTTTGTAGTTATCTAGTTATTAGATTAAGTTTTAATTTGTATAATCTTTCCTTAATGTTAATCTAATCTGTTTTAATCTAACACTTGAAATAGATTAGATTAAGATTAAGGAAAGATACCCATGTGTTAGATTAAAATTCAATTTGTCTAATCTTTTCTGAATAGCAATCCAAGTAAATTTGTTCAAAGTATCTGATGGTAACTCTAATTGGGACGTGTGAGGAAATGGTATGGGTGAATTGTCTTTCAGAAGTTTAATCTCTCTGGGCAATTCCCAAGGAAATGTGTGTACTTTGAGGCTTCCACAAGATCCAGACATGCATCTTTTGTTGTGCATTTGATCACCGATCATCTGGAATTTGGAAGACCTGTCCAAAATATCAATGAAGCTCAACATAACCTTGAGGAAAAGTAGCACATGTCTCGACTAGGTACTTGATGAGAGTGTGGTGCTGGAAAAGCACGGCAGGTCAGGCGGAATCCAAGGAGCAGGAGAATCGATGTTTCGTGCATAAGCCCTTCATCAATGATCTAGGTGCTTTACAGTCTTCTGGATTTAACAGTGAATGCATCAATTTTAGATTATAATCTTGATCCCTATTTTGTTTCTTTTTTTTTGCTTGTTCAGTTTTTTCCACTTGTTCAGTTTTTTCCTTTATCGGTTTTGACCTCTTTACGTTGTGTCTGGAAGACTAATATCCTGCATTCACACTTCATCAAGAATATGTTTTCTGTTTCTCTACTTGTCCTGTTATCACTCCCTTTGACGTTTATGCCCCAATTCCTTTTGTTCCATGAAATCATTCAATCTGAAATTACCTTCACCTTGTCACAGATGTTTTCTTTTGTTCTTCCCAAACTCCCCTTGTACTTGTTCAGGAGGGCCAGTTTAGGGCTAAAGGTTAAGTTTTGGCAACTGAAACATAGATTTAAAAGTCACACAACATCAGGTTATAGTCCAACAGATTTATTTAGAGGTACTAGCTTTCGAAATGCTGCTTCTTCTTCAAGTGGTTGTGGAGCAAAATCATATGACACAGAATTTAAAGCAACAGGATTGCAGTGGCATGGAATGTAATATTAAACAAATTTTAGCTTGAGTCTTTCATCTTTTAGAATGATCTTTTTTTTTTATTCCTTCATATTTAAATCCCAGAACTGTTTTAAAGTTACATTCTCAAGATAGCTTTTAACAATAGGTGCCATCTCAGCTCAGCTCAGAGATAACGCATTGAAGTTAAAGTCTGTCTGTTTCCCAACGTTAGGCCAGACTGATTCTATTTCTAAAGTGGTATTTTTAGAATTTTACATGGATTTATGCAGTTTTTGAACAAAATAAAATGTAATTCTGCCAGTATCAAATCACCACCCAAACCTATGTGGGTGTGTGTGTGTGTGTGTGTGTGTGTGTGTGTGTGTGTGTGTGTGTGTGTGTGTGAAATGGAGTATAAATCTGTGAGAGGGTGTGTGTG